>NC_139649.1:12785216-12835216 GCF_964638095.1 Poromitra crassiceps | reverse complement strand
ACTGCAACACATTTGTAAGTAAACCACAGCAAAGCTGCTGGACTACGGAGGCTCCGAAGGACAAACCTAGTGAAGGATTGTGCATAAAGGCTAATAGCTAAGCTAATAAACACAGGTGCAACCAAAATATTAATGAGGGCTCCAGCACTGGAACACCTAAATGGATTGGAAGTTGGAAACCCTCATTAATGTTTTGGTTGCACATGTGTTTTACCCTGCCTTTTAGACACAAAATGGCTGCTGTGAAAAAGGTCAGTTGCTTGCTTTTGCTCCGTTGCCTTTTTACTCTGTTTGTTACTGGGTGTCCACGGCTGGCGTCTAAAGTACTCAGCATGCGCAAAACAGGAATTTACGTCACAGACAGGAATCATGGGATGTGTAGTCTTTACCAGACATGATCTTTATAGGGCATAAGCTGTAAGCATCGTATATTATAAATCATTGCTCCATATCAGAATAGGAATGAGGGGGCGGGGCAATGAAAGGAAAAATGGACGCCAACTACTAGTGTCCGTAACAGTAGGCCTACCTACAGAGAAGTGTCACCGATCTTGCCGGATTTTTCTCCCACTGAGGGTTACATGTCCCACAATGACCACTGAAGCTTTTCGTGCGTTCCTTTATCACAAAATAACTGGGATGTGGAGGCTAAATGACGTCACATCCATTTTGTTAGCATTCCATTTGCAGAAAAGTTGAGCTGGGAAGTTCACTGTTTATTCACTGGTCAGATCCACTCGCTAGCCAGGCTAGCCATTGTTAGCAATAACAGTTGATAACAAGGCATTTCGTGTCATTTTGCGCATACAAACACTGCAGCCTCATGTCCACACAGATAGAAGTAGGCCGTGCTGTGTGTACAGCTGATTTAATGAGACACAAACAAGACAGAAGTGCTAAATAGCATGTACGATTATAACTACTGTTGTTGCGTGGATCAGCCATCTTGGATTTTTTACGTCGGGGCTGCTGAGGCTCCTACGAGTTTGGAATGGGAAATACCAGCTCTAGTGACGTCACGTCCCAGCTCATGAACTTTGAACCGGTAAGATTACCAGTTCCCAGTTATAAAGGAATGCACGATTTATAGCAAGTGTACGAGTTGAATACATTTACTCACTCCTTCCATCAGCTCCGCCATTATGATGAATCTTTTCAGGAATGGGTGTTACAGCGAGTTAGGTTACAAGCTAGTTTAAAAATAAATAAAGCTACTCACTGTCCTTACAGAAAAAACACATGAGGTGCATGTCCATATATATGTTTCACCACATGTGAATATAATATGGCGCATTGTTTTATTAAATGGGTTTTGACAACAAGCTAAGAGGTGAATACAGCAACAAAGCTTTGTTTGAGGCTCAAGGAAATCTCCACATAGCCCACGTTAGTTTGGGCCCCTGGGCAGCCCATCTCTCCGTGAATAGGCACCTGACAGGGAACCTTTCTAACAGCCACCCCCAAATGTATGCAGCACATTTGCACCATGTAGGAAAGGTGACCACAGCATTACTGAGGGGGCTGAAGTGCTAGGCTCCATTGGCCCGTTAGGCCACGCCCTAGTCTCTTAGAGCAGACGAGTTGGCTTCCGCAATTTTCCAATGCTTCCGCCATACCGTCTGTACTTCGTGGGGGAGAATCATGCACCAACCGGAATGGGAAGTAGAAAGGCGGGTCTTCCGCTCATTAGTCCAATCAGAATTTTTTTAAGGCGGGTCTTCCGCTCATTAGTCCAATCAGATTTTTTTTCCGTGGACACACGTGTCGTGATTGGTCGGATTTTGTCGAACTTCCTTCCAGTCTGAAGGTTTTTTTCCCAACTTCCTTGTGCATGTTCTGGGGGTGTAACGTACAGACTGTATAGCTGCATTCGCCGGATGTAGATGAGACAGTCTGTTTTAAGAGACTAGCCACGCCCTATCAATAGGGCCTCTGGGATGTATCGGCGCCGACCCGGCCCATCATGAAAGGCACAGGGACAAGCCCTGGCATTCACCCGGCATTCAGCGCAGGCTTGTAGACAGCGATGGAACGGATTTATGGCCGCGCCGAATGCAGTAGGTGCGCCGAATATCGGCAAACGCGTCCTTTGAGCCGGGATGGCCCAGTCTTCTGTTGTAATCCTGGATCAGGAGCTTGGTAGTCAGGTTCTCCGGGTCCAAAGCTATAGGGGTCCTCACCCTCTAATTGACGGTGGAGTGCTTCAAGCTCCAACCGCATCATTCTCTCCTCCAGGAGAGCGGATTGGACCGCGGAGTGACATCGTGATGTCACTGATGAGGTCATCGTGTCGATGCTGTCACGTGGCTTTGTGTCATTGCTGATGATGTCAGTCTCAGTGTAGTCTCGCAGTAGCCATACATCTACGTCTGGAAACACAACTCTCAAAAGCGGTTAGCGCCCGCCCCCCCAAGACAAAAAAAAAGAAAAAGGATGTGTGACAGTCGTAATGAATTGACCAACCAAGGACCTCGTGGTGCATTCGGAATGTGTGCACGCCTGTATGACGTAACTCCGGTCACAGCCCAACCGCCAATCGGATTTCTCCATCAGAATCTTGATGGATTGCCATCTTGGGTTCCAGGAAAGATGACTGTCTGTGATTCAGACCCTCCGTCGCTGGAAGCTTGCTGACGTCGACGTTGGGTCTGACCATGTGAGACTAACTAGTCACAGTGTGACATCATCACTCTCCATTGTGATGTCGTGCACCCCTGATGATGCCATACACTCCCTGGTGAAGTCACTATTCCCGGGTAGCTCCTAGGGGACCCGGCAGGCCTGATTGACCCCGGGCGGATTGGGCCCCCTTGGGCAGCCTATCTCTCTCCATGACATGGAACCTTTCTGACAGTCTGAAATCACTTATTGCAGGTTTAGGTGTTCCTGAGGTGGACGGTCCAAAGCAAAGTCAAATTCTGTTGACAAAGTGAAGTAAAACACTACAGTATAAATCTCTTCTCAGCTATTATACCTCTGGTGGAAGGAAGCCAGGTGGACAAATCTTGTTTTTCTTACTTGCATTAATAGGCCCTATGATGATGCAGCCTGTGGTAGTTTGCACAGAGAGAGGAGAGGAATTGGCCTGTGTGCAGAGCAGCACGTTCGTCCGTCTGCCGCGTTGCTGTGCTCCCACAGAGAGAGCAGAGGTATTTTTCACTGAATTATCTCCCCTTAATGACCACGGGATTCTAATTAAAGGCGTGATTAGGGATCGCTCTTAAGCACCTTATTGGAAATTAAGTACAATCCATTTTGCCTGACAGCGAGTTTCGAGAGATACTCTTCTGCTGATCACCAGGTGAAAAGCAGGGGAGAAGATGCTTTGTCTTGCTGTTTTGTTTGGCACAACAGTCCAGGCAGGCAGGCAGTTTTTTAACCAGGGAGATTTTGCTGGGATGTGTGTCTTTAGATAAGATGAATGATACCCCCCCTCCCTCAGAAATATAGAAAGGGTTTTACTGTAATATCTGTCCTGTTTCAATCTCCATTCTCTCAAATCTCCCTATCCTCCTTGTGAATAAGGTTAATGCTTCATATCTCATTGAAGTTATTTCACAAGTGATATCCTCCAGGGCGTGCAAGGGCTATTAATGTAGGAGGAGCAATATAAAAAAAAAGTCCAAAGAAAATGTGAAAGTTTTCGCCAAGCTATAGTTTTAAATAGTTATATTATCTAGACCTCAGAGGTCAGACATCCAAACACAGTGGTTAACAGAAGTGAACTGTCAACTGACGTTGCATAATAATGATGTGAGGAAATCTTCTGTTTGTTGCGTGACATTTTTGGAGTAGTATACAGTATTGAACTTACATACTTTCCATTTTGCTTCGGAATACATATGCTCACATGTTTTATATGTTGAATAAGCTGTGACTGCCGTACAAGTCTAAAACTCGGTATAAGAAACACAGCCTTGCTATTTTTATTTTATTTTTATTTTTTGTCTTCTACATCCTTTCTGCATTCTGGCCCTATTTAATCTGTTCTATCTACTGTACATACTACACACACACACACACACACACACACACAGCCATGCACGCACGCACGCACGCACGCACGCACGCGCACACACACACACACACACACACACACACACACACACACACACATGCAAACATACACAGCCACATACATAATGAACAATCGCCTATCATCTATACACACAATAAAAAACTATTCTATTACTGTGTATTGATTTGCTCCATTCAGCAATAACAACTGTAGAGTATTGACCCTATCTAATTCAGCTATACATTACATGAAATGCATTATTTGAGGTCTGGAAACACTTACCTCTCCTATTGTAAATATTAAATGTCTCTAGTTGTATATTTTTCTTTTTGATCTCCAGTTGATAAGCTTGAATGCTGAAAGGACATAGTGGGGTGATTATTTGATTTTAGGCACTTTTGTGTACTTCAATTTCTGAAAAAATCTCATAAAACCTTCAATTATCTACCTAAGCTTTATAGTCATTTTGTCTGGAATCATCAACAGAACATGGTAACATCATTTCATGTATTTTTTTTAAATGGAATTTGCTTGCCAAATTTCTAAATGTACATGGTGGAATTGACGCTGGTGGTACTGTAATGACATTTTCTTCATTTTCAGCTAACTGCTGCTAGTGTACTGGTTGAACTTGCTAAGCCTTCAGAGCTAATATTCTCAATTTAGATATATGAAGAAATTACAGTAAAATTAAAAGATATAATCCCAGGTCCTTTCTGTGTGGAGGAGTTTGCATGTTCTTCCCGTGTTCGTGTGGGTTTTCTCCGGGTGCACCGGTTTCCTCCCACCACCTAAAGACATGTATGTTAGGGTTAATACTCCTGTCAGTGCCCCTGACCAAGGCACTGGCAAAAGAACTGGAGTTGGTCCCCGGGCGCTGCACTGCAGCTGCCCACTGCCCAAGGTTCCTAGTAGAGGATGGGTCAAATGCAGAGGATGAATTTCCCCATGGGGATAAATAAAGGATAACTTAACTAACTTAACTAACTTATATATATATAGCAAAAACAACATGAAATTATTATTGTGATTACTGCTACTTGCTTGTTTCTTCCTATAGTCAGTATCGCAGTGACGGTAACAATTAGCTTCACTGAATAATCTTGATTAATTACGAGGGGCTCTCTGCTAACTTTCAGAAAATGTGTCATTTCAGAAGAATGAGTAATTACTTGATTTTTCAATCTATACAAAATGTATGTAGCGGTCCTCTGAAAACAAAGGAATCCATATTTTGAATTTTAAAGACGTACGCTCCACAATTACCGCATCGCTCACCATTCTCGCAAAGTTTCTCGAAAAGGTCACTTCCATCCTGTTAGAAATGAGAAGATTCTCTACCCGTTCGTAACCTTTACACAAGAAATCCCATTGGGTTGACTCATTGTTCGGTGCAAGCGCTTCATAAATCTATAGAATACTATGGAGTGGATGTCTCTAATCAATGGCTTTGGGTGCTTGTCTCGTCTAATCACCTGGGTCACATCCATTGATCGTGACGGCCAGGTTAGAACTAGGGAAGCAATTACCATTTACTTTTATTATACTGTACATGTAGCCAGTGAACTGTGTGTGTGTGTGTGTGTCTGTGTGTGTGTGTGTCTGTGTGTGTGTGTGTGTGTGTGTGTGTGTGTGCATATCTGTATGTGTAGGTATATTGTGCACAGACACACGTGTGTGTGTGTGTGTACGTGCATGCTTGAAAGCCTGTAGTGCATGTGCTACTGGCTGTATGTGTTAATTGAGCTGCTGTGGGAGTAAATGGATCATAGTCAGCTTGAACAGCTCAAGTGTGAAGCACGTGTAAGACTTTGCCCAGTGTGTGACAGGAAGGGTCAAGTGTTCCCTCAGGGCCCCCCGGCCACGCCTGACCCTCCTACAATACCAATTTAGCCCTCAGTTAGTCCGTGTGTGCCACGGGCTTTATGGGAAGCTATTGGAAGCCGGTGGTGGTGGTGGGCTGTCGTCACGTTCGAGGCTTCTGGATGTGTTCAGGTGACACCTTAACTAAGTCTGCTCCTAACAATTAGAGTGAAGTGGAGAGATGTGGCACCTCAGGGGAGGGCCAGAGGTGAAAGAGAGACTAGAAGAGAAACAGAAGGAACAGTGTTGGTTGGTTAGAAGGAGGTGGGCACAAAGCACCTCTGATACCTGAATTATTATTATTTTAATGTAATTAGGCTACGTTCAGACAGCAGGCACAAAGTGGCCCGAATCTGATCTCAGTGACTCAGGTCAGTCTTTTCCATGACTGTGTGAACAGTACAAGTCACATGGAATGTGACTTTTTTAAGGCTAGCTACTTTCAAATGTGGAAAAAAATCTTGATTCGAATCCGATTTTTTGCAATGTGACCTCGGTGTGAACAGAACACAGTCCGTATCAGACTTCAATGTGACTTTTGCGTCACTCCAGAGCGACATTCGTCACTATTTTGCGCTGGCAGGAGGTGCCAGGCAGGCAGATTGTGATTACAGACATGGAGGACAGCTGCGAGGGAGCTAGTCAGTGGAGGGACAGTATTTGGGGTGACACTTCTGTGCAAGCAAAACTTGAGGGGTCGCCTGTAGTGAGTGTCTTGCCGTGAGAGTCTTGTGGATTAGGCACTGACAGATGTAGTTGAAAGTAGCCCTTGACATCCTGAAATTTGTTGATGAACTCCGTTTCAGTCTAGGCATGCACGTCACGGTCCCACACCACGCATCCACAAACTCCTCTGGACAGAAGTAGCAGCTTATTGCTCCACAGAAAGCCATCGTTAAAATTGTGTCTCTCTTTCTCCTCCTCCGCCTCCTCGCTATCATCTGCTCCTGTATTCGCTTGGTGTCCACCGCACAATAACAATAAATTAAACCGTAAACAACACATGAAACAACACCGGCGTCAACTACCGCCATGTTTATGCTGTCTTCTTCCGGGTTTACGTAGAACAGCAGTGTGCTGCGTGTGACGTTATTGCTCTTCTGCACATGCGGGTCACTTCAGGGCCGTGTGGCCTGTTCACACTGGAATCTGATATTGGCCACTTTTAAAAGGTCTGTGTGAACAGCCATACAAAAAATTGGATCTGAACAAAAAAAAATCTGAATTGAGCACTAAGGTTTGCTGTGTGAAATGTGAACAGAGATCTTTGAAATTGATGTGGTATTGACCAAGATTGCTTCAGTTGGCAGCCATTTTTCCTCACATGCCCCTACTGCACTAAACAAGCTTGTTTTCACCACTGACAGGCTGGCAGGGGTGGATTATCCACCGGGCCAATTGGGATGGTGCCCAGGGGCCTCCAACCTCTAGGGGCCTCCAAAACCACCACACACCAACTGCGCTCTCATCCTGTCTGTGTGTCTGCGGCCAACATTGCTGTCTGTCAGAAGCTGTAGCGGGTTCATTTTGAAAGCTAGAGTGAATATATGGCATTATATGAAACTAGAAGACCGCATGCATTGGTATCAATCAACCATGTCACACTAGCTTGTCCGAACGGTGGCTAAATAACGCTCTAAATCAAGGTTCAAATTTGGTGAGGGAAAAACTAGCATAGCCATTTTCAAAGGGGTCCTAGTCCTCTTGGTGTCTTATGTGTTATTTTGGATGGATTTTTGGATTTTTTTTAAAATAAATTCTAACAAACAAATTGTATCAACACAAAAATTGCTGCAACAATTGATGAGACATAACTGAGCGTGGGGATGGCCATCATATAAGTGGTAGGGAAAGCTCCAAGAGTTTGTGCCCAGGGGCCTCTCTCTGCATTCTTAATCCGTGCTTGCTGACAGGATCAGATCATTCCACGGGGATAGCTTCCATCCTGCTCACCTGGAGCAATCCAAGTCTCCACAAGCCCTGAGCTGAAAGGTTGACTTGAAAAGACGTCATTTACACCCTTTTTTTAGCTGAAATAAAGCCATATGTGCAGCTGGATTATTCTTCCTTGAGCATCTGGCTACAGGGCAGATTTAAGATGAAAACATGGTGTAAGGACCAGACCAGGACACATACCCTTAATCCTGCTTCCCACCCGCAGACACAGCCAATTGTACCAGTATGGACGCCCGGCCACGAACACGGGGGCTCGAACCCGCGACCCTCATGTTGGTAGGCAGGGAATCTACCGCTGCACTCCTCCTGCTCTTTATTCCTACTCACACTCCTATCCTCTTGTTCCATCTCCTCCTTCCCGTCCAACTCCTCCTCCTCCTCCCCCTCCTCCTCCCCCTCCCCCTCCCTCTCCCTCTGGCCTGCAAAAGCACTTATCTTGTTGCATTGCTTGCACTGTTGCTATTAGCGCCACTGCTGCTCGGCAAGCAGATATGCTTATATGCAAAAGAGTTTAAAAAAAACAACGGAGAAAAGACTAATAAATGAAATAAAAATAAATAAACAAAACGAAAGCAGTTTAGAATATAAAACTTGACATCTTAATACATACTGGCCACCTAATGGGTGTTCCATCACAATTACCCTCAGATATAGATGAAGTGGCTCCTTGTGTATCGGACAGTGCCTCATCAATCTTAGCGGTGCTGTCCCCGCAACAAAAAGGAGAGGAAAGCAAATTGCTGTATTTAATTAATGTACTGCCTGCTTTTGTTATACCGCTGCTCAGCATCTTTCCATCCACAGTGTAGGAGAGAAGGGAGGAGAGTGTTGTACACACAAGCGCGTGCACAGAGACTGTAGGGTAGAAAGAGTGAGAGACAAAAAGACGGAGAGATAGAAAGGGTGGAGAGAGAGGGAGAGAGAGAGAGAGAGAGAGAGAGAGGGAGGGAAGGGGGGGGGGTCTAAAAAAATGAATGGCCGAGCAGAACAGGCTGCATCCATCGGCAAACTTTATAATGAATGTCTAAGTTTGGCAGCCATGATGGATGAGTGGGGAATGGTGTTTGTCACAAATGCAATCTTCTTTGAATCGCTCCGCTGTTTCCCAGTTGAAGAGAAGGGCTCGAGTGCCGTGCTGAACGACTTATAGCAGGACCATAATCATGTAATTAACGTTTAATGATCTGACAATTAACTCAATTACTACAGAGTACACGTATATGTATAACAAATCTGTCACATTAATGCAAATGGTAACCTCGTTAGGCTTGTTTACAGTAACATATTGGACAATTAAGGCAAAGAGGCAAGATCATATTCAGTTATTAACGAGCGATGGGTAGCTGTCTTTCGCTTGAAGTGACACGATGAAGCCTATAATGACAGTCATTTCATATTGTGACACTCGACTGAACTACATGTGTGTCTGTATGTCGTGCCTGTGCTGTGCTGTGCTGCGCTACCTGAAGACTGTTCTGGCTCATAGTCTCCTCAGCTGCATATTTTCAAAAACTGTGATTAGTGAGTAACCAGGTCAGTTAATTCAGTTGGGTTTAGTTCAGCAGCATGTTGTATGCACACATTTACACCCATTTGATGGTTTTCTAAGAGATCTACTTCAGTAGGCCTATTCAGTCCATATTTTTTAATGGTCTAGTTTTGAACACAAAGGTCTGTTTCATAAACTTTTGTTAACCAGAAAAGTGCTACCAAGCAGACATCCAACCAAAATCCCCATACAAAAATGACATTGACTTCCAGATGAAGGAACCCAGCGAGATGCTAACTTCATCATGCTAAAGTCATCCCTGCGGTTAGGTCCTCTATTGGCTCGGACTTGACTAAAAGCGCTCTTGACTAACAGCCCTGCATGAGTTGAATTCACACAGGCAAAGTTCTACCAACAGTTGTGAATGTTCAGTAGTAGACCTAGTTGGAATTCGTAAAACACTTCCCATTATATTACACTAGAACTGAGATTATTTTAGAGCTCGGATGCATTTGCAGAAAGGATGCGCAGACATCGAGTTGAATGACAGCTTAACCCACTTAAAGGAACACTCCGCCCATTTTCAACCAGCTTTGTATCATTAGAACATCAGTAGTATATCAGAAAACTGTAAACGGTTTTGAAGTCTGTCATTTAATTTGACAGTTATTGAGTGTTAAAGTGTGGACCAGTGATGTCACTGGTCCACACTTTAACACTCAATAACTGTCAAATTAAATGACAGACTTCAAAACCGTTTACAGTTTTCTGATATACTACTGATGTTCTAATGATACAAAGCTGGTTGAAAATGGGCGGAGTGTTCCTTTAAGTACAACGATCTTTTTGCGCGGCAACTTTTTTCGAGGTGACGTCGACTCGTCAAACAACGATACCAGTCGACAAAATGGCTCACAGCCGTTGCCGTCCGTCCACGCTACCAGCAGGACGCTGCGAGGCCGCCTCCCCCGGTCTGCTGGGTCTAAAGGACGAACAGCGGGATCCATTTCTCAGAGGTGTGGGCGGTCGCGCACTTCCATCGATATCATGCAAGCGAGCCTGCTGCTGTGAGCTGCCATGCGTGTCTTTTCAGCACCAGATCAATAAAGGAGAACAGATTGTGCCCCTTCCATCGCCACCTCCGCTCGCTGAGGGATTACAACACACTGTATCTTTCCTCCATCATTATCATTATGTCCAATCTTTTGAAAGGGCAATGTCAGCTGGAACGTGGGGACATAACAGAAATTCAATTGACAGGAATAGGCTCTGTGTGGGATTATAATTGGATACGTAGTAGTATAGCATAATTGGTAGTGAAGCGATCAGATGATGGGTGAAGTCTTCCTTTTCATTCTGATATGAATTAATTGTGTCATACCCGACTGTGCTATCTATTAAAATATAGAGTATAATATTAAACTGTGTGCAGCCGCTTCGCAGTTTACTGTAAGCACGTCTGTGAGTCCTTCCGTTCGTTATGGCACGGAATGTCCATCTGTCACCAGTGGTGGCCAGTGGTGACTGATGATGTCAGAGTAAACAAACACAATCCATCGACTGAGTATGCAAACGCCCCCCCGACTGATGATGTCACACCCACTGATGATGTCATGCCCCACATTCATTGAGTGGAAGGACAGATGGACAAACATGCAAAGTCAGTTATAGAAATGGCTTCACCGCTCTGATGATGTCATTAGTAAACAAACACAATCCATCAAGTGAGCATGCAAACGCCCCCCCCGGCTGATGATGGCATACCCACTGATAGTGTCATGCCCCACAAACATCAATTGGGCCAGTGGTATCCCACTGATGATGTCATAGACATTGTGACATTATCAGTGATGTTGTGTATAGCTATGTCATCAGTGATGTCAGTTAAGCAATTGTGATGTCATCAGTGATTTAGGACAGACACTGTATAGGCTGATGATGTCTGCACCGCTTACTTCTCACCTGGGTGTGCTTTGTTTTTAAATCTCATGGGGCGATATTCTGACATATTTGTGGATAGAAACAGGCTCTTGTCCTTTGATGATACTTATATGCAGCCCTAAAAAACAAACAAAAAACTCATAGTATCAACTCAAAATTCATATTATGTGCAATAGCAAACAAAGAAACAGGAAAGCGTTGTTCAATTTCACTGGTTCAAAACAGCAATGTAGAAAAACAAGCACAGAAGACTGGGACAACATTTGGAGTGTCTCAGTGGAGAGAGGGGACACGGGATGGAGGGAGAGGAGAGGAGAGGAGAGGAGAGGAGAGGAGAGGAGAGGAGAGGAGAGGAGAGGAGCAGAGAGGAGAGGAGCAGAGAGGAGAGGAGCAGGGGACGGGGAGAGAAGGAGAGGTGTTCACCTTGAGAGAGCTCATCCATTACAGGCATGCTGAGGCCCGCTCTGTCACACTGTCACACTGATGCCACCTCTACAGCACCCGAAAGGTCACCCCGCACTTCACCACCTCAAACACACACACACACACACACACACACACACACACACACACACACACACACACACACACACACACGCACGCACGCACACACACACACACACACACACACACACACACGTACACTTGCACATGGAGATACACACACTCCCATCTGTCGCCCCCAGCACTGACAAGTCACGCTGCTGCTACGCAGACACAAATGCAAATAATACGCAGATGCACATGCACAAGGGGAGATATAATTTCAGTCAAAGCAAAAATAAATAATATATCAATCCCCCTCTGTTTTTTCCTGATCATTTTCTTGAACATGTGATACAGTGTGCAGCTTGAATGGGACACCCCTCCCTATCTGTCAGAGATAATCTCTTATGTAGGCTATTGTATTATATTACAGGTATTTCCCAAGCTATGGTAGGTAGCATGACTAATTGGTGATGAAATTATCAAATTGTAAATTATGAATAAGTCAGGCAGGGCTCCAAACTGACACAAAATCAACCTCCTTGTTACTGACACCAAGTTGTTAACTACTGTAGTGTATATAGCATTGAGGCTTCCTAGAATTTTCTTTTTCTTTTTCTTGTAATTCCTCCCCCGCCATTTATAAAAGTGTTTGTATGTGGACCAGCTTTCTCAAAAAAATTTTTTTACGTGAAATCCTATGGGAATCGACCACATGGTGGAAAAAAGGCCTGGAAAATTTTCAGTCAAAAGTTTTTGTTTTGTTTTTGTTTTGCTTTAATCCTCCCTGTGTGAAATCCAAGTGTTTGCACCTCTGCCAACACCTTGACATCCGCCATGTTCCAGAGCAGACTCGTTATTTGCACGACCGATAGAGGTCGCTTAATTTTGAAACGTTTACAGGTTGTATAAAAAGCTGCTTGTGCAAACGATGTATCGTGTAAATGTGTGTGTGTGTGTGTGTGTGTGTGTGTGTGTGTGTGTGTGTGTATCTCATGAGCACCTGTACTTTTTCTTTATCTGACTTCTGTGTGTGAAGTGTGTGTAAAGAAATCATGACGTTCCAGCTCCAGCCTCATTGTGTGTGTGTGTGTGTGTGTGTGTGTGTGTGTGTGTGTGTGTGTGTGTGTGTGTGTGGGTGTGTGGGTGTCCTCTCTTGCTCTCCGTCGAGGTGGTGGGGGAGCCTGCCAATCACTAAACCCACGCACACAACAAACGATCATTTGCCCCCTCCAGAGGAGATCACAGTGCTCATTTGCTGGAGGCTTAGATGAGTCCTGCCCCTCTTTTACTCTCTCTCAGCCAACATCATCATTTGTTAGTAATAAAGAGAGAGAGAGAGAGAGAGAGAGAGAGGGGGGGGGGTGTTGGAAATGGCAATGTAGAGAGGAGGGGACAAAGGATGGAGGAAGAGAGGTGAGAGAGAGACTCACTCCTCTCTTCTTTGGGAGCTGGAGTGAACAGGTGGTGTTGTGATATCGGCGTGGTGCTTAGAGGTTGCCTACAAATGTCCATCTAACTGGGCCAGTTAGCAGTTACCTGAGCATCTGCTTGCAGAGAAGAGCCTCACAGCAGGACATTTAAGACCGTCAATAACCCTGCAGATTATCTGCTGTGTGTGGAATCATAAACTGCAGGTTGGGGTGGTGGGTTTTAGTTTAGTGGGGAAACCACATGCTACATTTTTGTTCCACTTTTGTAAGACTATCAAAAAATGGCTTTGCTCTCAATTTTAGATCATTCCAAGTTAGTTAGTTAGTTAGTTTATTTCGGTCCATTCAACAAATCATGACAATACACACATACAATGACTTGAGGCAAGATGGGCCGAAAAGGTGTAGGCTGAAGCCGCAGCTTATTTTGCCTACCCTATGTAAATAAAAGAAAATTACAAAAACAAAACATGTTAACGCAGTTTCAATTATGGTATTTAACTGAACTTTAGAAGAAAAAAATTTTTTTGAAAGAAATTTACAAGTGATCGTGCTCATATATATACATACATATATAGATTTATTTTTAACATATATATATATACATATTAGGGATGCACCGATTGCCATTTTCTTGGCCGATTCCGATTTCCGATTTTTGAATAGTCTGACTTGCCGATACCGATTTTTGCCGATTCCGATTTTTTTTTCTAAAAACAACAATTGACAGCTTACACAAACGTTTTTGTAACTTTGTTTGAAAATTAAGATTCATAGAACAATTCTTACATCTAATGGGGATCCAAATAAACAAATAAACAATTCTTATCATTTGCATGAAGTAGGACCATCTCACTCAAACACAAGTTCTAACCTTGTGAGATGTCACACAACTCAAATGTGCTAGTACCTAGAAGTCTAGCTGTTACGCTACGCCCTTGAGGCCAGGAGATTACGGTCATATCAGTCTTAGAGGATTTCCTTAATATTCAGAATATCATCTTTTCCCTCTTAGTTTTAGTACTTATTAGGATTTTGCTTTACATAGTAGGCCTATAGGACACGTATTATTATTGTAGTGCTGCAGGTTTACCGCCAGGGGGAGCTCTAGGTAAAGTATAGTAGCCTGTACTGACAACTACATCCGGGGATAATGGTTACGTTTCTCCGGCAGTCCTGAGATGTCTGGCTCGATTTCTAGGGTGGAGACTCTGGAGACGATACGCCATGGGCACAACATGTTGTGGGATTTAAGACCTCACTAATGATGTCACCGATTATGTCACAATTTGTGGTTTTGTGTCACTTGGTGACACAGAACGTGACTAACACCGCAAAATCATGACTAACACCGTTAGGCAATTTTAATTATGAGATGATGATGATGATGATAATGGAGGATATAGGAATACTACAGAGATACTGTAAGAATGGTATCTTCTTCTTCCATTGTGACATCATCAGTGAGGTCATAAATCCCCCTCTACTCAAACAGAAATAATGTTTCATGTTTGTTAATTTCGGCTGTGTTTTTTATGTGTTTTTTATATGTGCATTGCTTTGCTGCTTGTTTTTTCGATTATTTTTTTGTAAAGCACCTTGAATTGCCTTTGTGTATGAAAGGTGCTATATAAATAAAATTTGACTTGACTTGACTTGACTTGACTCATGCGTTGTGACATTTTCAGTGCTGTCATCATAACCTACAAATAGTGGCATCATCAGTGATGTAATAACTCCTCTTCTACTTAGCCATTGTGACATCATTAGTGATGTCATAAATCTTTCCCTGCTAGTGGTATAAATAGAGGGTGGTACGAGTACGAAGCAAGGAACCAGAACTCTTCTCTCGGTAGAACCTGGAAACTCGGCTTATCTGATGCAACCGTTTCCAGCAAACATGACGGAGATGAGGAAGCGAGGTGGAGGCGCAGACCCTGACAGCAACGACGACAATATCGGCTACAAGGAGGCCGATGGCAAGGACAGGCTGGGCCTGCAGGACGAGGCAGGGGGAGAAGAACGCGATGGTGACTCCAAAGCAGACACTCCAGATATCCCTCCCTCTGCAGATACTACTGACAACACTCCACAATGTCTCATCAAAGCCCTGCAGGGGCTGCCGCCCAGATGGAAGAACTGCTGGATACGAGTGGTGTCCGGTTTAGCCATGATATCAGGCTTCTTCCTCATCATCTACCTGGGACCTATCACACTCATATTGGTGGTCATGTCCATCCAAATCAAGTGTTTCCAAGAAATAATCGCCATCATCGGCTACCGCGTTTACTCCTACGATTTCCCGTGGTTCAGAACGAGCTGGTGCTTCCTGGTTTGTGCCAACTACTTCTTCTATGGTGAAACTGTCGCCGATTACTTTGGGGCCCTGGTGCAGAGGGAACCGCTGACATACCTGGCTCGCTACCATCCCTTCATCTCCTTAGCTTTTTACCTCGCCGTCTTCTGCATGTTTGTGCTGCGTCTCGAGAAAAAACATTATCGTCTGCAGTTTTATATGTTTGCTTTGACCCATGTGACCCTGTTGTTTGTGGTAACCCAGTCCCACCTAGCCATTCAGAACCTGTTCGACGGAATGATCTGGTTCATTGTCCCCACCTCCATTGTGATCTGCAATGACAGTATGGCGTATCTGTTTGGATTCTTCTTAGGCAGAACTCCACTCATAAAGCTTTCTCCCAAGAAGACGTGGGAGGGCTTCATCGGAGGTTTCTTCTCCACCGTGGTCTTCGGCTTCATCCTGGCCTACCTCCTGTCCCAGTTCCCGTACTTTGTGTGTCCCGTGGGTTACATCAGTGAGACCAGCACGTTCACCATCGAATGCACGCCCGCGGACATCTTTGTGATGCAGGAGTACACTCTTCCCGACGTGATCCAGAAGACGCTGAGATGGAAAACGGTGAACCTGTACCCCTTCCAGATACACAGCATCTGGCTGTCCACCTTCGGCTCTCTCATCGGGCCGTTTGGCGGCTTCTTCGCCAGCGGCTTTAAGCGAGCCTTCAAAATCAAAGACTTTGCCAGCACCATCCCGGGCCACGGTGGCATCGTGGACCGGGTGGACTGTCAGTATCTGATGACCATCTTCACGTACGCCTACATAGCCAGCTTTGTCAGGGGGCCCAACCCCAGTAAGGTGCTGCAGCAGCTGTTGGTGCTGCAGCCTGAGCAGCAACTCGGCATCTTCCACACTCTGCACTCCCACCTGAGAGAGAGGGGCATGCTCCCCGCCGCTGCCCAGGCCGAGTGACACGCCCGCAGCCTCACAGGGTGTGACTGGACCGTGTTTGTGTGATTTGTTTGGAGAGTTTGTGTATATACACACATACACGCACAAAGAAGTCTGCCTGTATACGATACCGGGCCCTTTTCCATCATCATCCACCTATCCACCTTATTTTTGAATGCCCCACTGTAAAAAATAATTGTGCGTACAAGGTCCGGTTTAACGTGACTTATTGTTGCAGCCTGCCATTTCCTAAATGGTATTCTACTTGATTTGAAAAGATGGCCGCCTACACTCAGTCCCTTGTACCCTGGTTGAATTGAACATAACTTGGCCAATAAGTATGTAACATACCAAATAAAACAAACAGTAATGTCTTTATTTGATGTAGAATGCAGAGTACATGTAACTGTTTAGTTAAACTCGCGTTGCAGGAATATTGTATTTACTGCGCTGCTCTAAAATAACGTTAGTGGCGCGAGGCTCAGAGAGCCTGTTCGTCCTAGAAGCCACTCGCTTTGCACCTGAAGACAATCGATTTGGGGGTGGAACACGCCAGGATTGGCCAACGCCAACGCCAGTGCCCAGAACTGTCGAATCAAATCATCGACAGAGATGCTATGGCCCGCCTCCCAGTATTCTCAGTGTGCAGAGATAGATAGATAGATAGAACGTTAGAAATATAGCCAGCCACGTTATAAACAACTAACCAACGCTGATGGGTCCGTATGGAAACGGGTTTTGCCCGAAACGGTTAAAAGTTATATAAATTTGGTCATTCAGTGGCGTTTTACTGCCATGTAACATAACTAACTAGCGGCTAATATTAGCCACAGCAGGCGATTACAACATGAATGCACTGCGCTCTTAAAGGGATATTTATCGACGAGATGTTGGCCAAGCTGGACCTGATTAGTGATTTGCCCCGTTCTCCCAGACGGGTGTCAAGCTGTCAGCAACAAGGCTGGGAGGATCACACCGGAAGAAGCACCCATCAGGCAGATCAGGCAAAAATGGCCGCCAAAAATAAGGTGGATAGGCTCTCCGTTTGATTTCCAACCAGCTCATCACCGTGAATTACAACCTGAGGTGACGCTCTTGACTATGTGGAAATGACCTTGTAGCAAAAATATGGAAACCTAATCATATTCATTGCTTTCCACTGGGACCTGCACCAACCTGCACACTAGACGAGCAACAGGCAGCCCCCCGATCTGATAGATCAACCAAACATCAGGAGTGGAGATATCAGGGCCTTCAAGACATTCACCCTCCATGTAACTACATATGAACTACAGCTGAACAGACTCACTCCACTTTACAGGTCCGGTACCATGTAACTACTATGAACTACAGTTGAATAGACTCACTCCACTTTAAAGGTCCGGTACCATGTAACTACATATGAACTACAGTTGAATAGACTCACTCCACTTTAAAGGTCCGGTACCATGTAACTACATATGAACTACAGTTGAATAGACTCACTCCACTTTACAGGTCCAGGAACATGTAACTACATAATGAACTACAGTTGCATAGACTCACTCCACTTTACAGGTCCAGTACCATGTAACTACATATGAACTACAGTTGCAGAGACTCACTCCGTTACAATGTAACTACATATGAATGTCATTTATAACTATTGGTAATTACTGTGTAATTACATTTGGTGTTCATGTGTAATTACAAATAGTTCTTATGTAACTAGGGTACCTGTAAAATAAAGGGTTACCAAATTTTCAAATCACATAGGTTTATTTATAGGCTACAGATCACCCACGTCCAGCATTGGTTAGAAAAATCTGAGAAGTCAAAAGTTTCCTGGTGGGTTCATGGAGAAATAGGTCGGAGATAGGAGATAGGACTTAACTACAAAAAGTCTGTTTCTTCCTCCTCCTCTTCTTCTCCTTCTTCCAGACCTCCGATGCTGTCTGTGATGGGATCCAGCACTTCTGACACCATGTAACAAGATCTATTAGGTCCTGTGTGATCCACACACGAGAGACACAGGTGTAGGCTACTAATAACTTTTAACTGTCTAGTTTCGGGAGTGCGTCCTGCCGTCCTCTATACTGTATGTTCCCCACAACCGTATATTCTTTTCCCAGTACGTATCGACTACTATCATTAATATACTAACCACACACACACACACACACAACCACACACACACACACACACACACACACACACACACACACACACACACACACACCTTACTTTTTAGGTCATTTCAGAGTGCTGAAGCCCGGTTGTGTGAGAGAATGGAAGAAATGAGAAAGTAGAGGAGATATATCCAAAACCGTGATTAGCCTAATAAGTGTCAGGGAAAAGCAGCCACCGACACTGATGATGTAAGAGAGAGTAAGAGAGTGGAGGGAGGGAGAGAGAGAGAGAAATGGGGGAGAGAGGGAAAAGGTTAATTGTATCTAAGAATACTTATGAGCGTTTGCATTTTCGATCACTTTGCCACGGCCCACCTTAAGGTTTCCTGACCTTTTGTTATGGCTAATGAAAGCCATGTAATAAATCACAGTGCGCTCGCACCTCTTACTCTCCTCCTAGCCCTAGCTTGTTTACTGCTGCTGGAAGTCTATGTGCCACCTCTCCCTTTGTAGTCCTCCTCTCTCTCACTCTCTCTCTCTCTGTGTGTCTCTATTGTGGACGCTGGGCCTGCATTAATAACGCTGACACTCCAAACGGGGAGATAAAGGGAAATGAAGATAGGAACCACAGTCTCTCAATATGTGCACTTCATCATATCCCAGACAGCCTCTGAAACACAGGGTGGGTCGAGGGGGGAGAGTTAGACGGGGGACGGAGACGGAGGGACTAAGGGGTGGGGGTGTGGGGGGATGAGGAGGTGAGGGGGGAAAGACAGCCCCGATCTCACTCCGAACTCGTCTCAGAGCCAAGCGCATTCGGCGACCTCCTCAACGCTCCGGGGAGCCTATAGCGTTTTATGGAATGCAGGATGGTGCCGACCGTTGAGAAGGACTCTGTAGCTGTGGTGGGTTCAGGCAAAAAGTCAAGCACACCCCTGGGGCTCGTCATCCAGGACAAGTTGGTAAAATATGGTAGTACCGCCCAAGGGATGGTAGTACCACCCTGTTTATGGGTTAGGGCGTAACCCTGACCCTAAACACACCCACCACCCAATGCCTAAACCTAAAGACCACCTTACCCAATCCCTCAACCTAAAGATCACCTACCCAGTGCCTCAATCAACCTGCCTGCCCTTCGACTGAGGGCCTGGTATGACCAGGGCTACACTCTAAACAGCCAATCCCTAACATCGATCGCTGCCCCCTGAATCGAATGGTATGGTGGCAGATTTTGTGATATCTGCAAAAATATCGCATCGTTGTCCAATGAATCAATATAATTAATATTGTACTGTGATCAAACTTGTGATTCCCACCCTTTACATTTTCACATGCTGTAGATTCTTGCTGAGACTTACTGATGATGGATGACATTTGGATTAAAAACGTTGATTCAGGGCGATAGTATGAAACCTGAATACTTTCCACTGATTTGGCGACACTCTTCTCCTCCCAGATTCACACAGCATTTTTAGAATATTCATTACAGCCCCGGTCTGACTGTCACTTTCTCTTTTTAGATTTTGCAGTGGAACTTGCGAAACGAAGGACTCACTGTTAGAAATGTTGAGACCGAGGAAGGAAGAATATGCCTTTCTGTGTTGGAGGCAGGGTGAACCAGGGACATTATCACTGTCATCATCGTCCTTCTCCTCCTCCCTCTTCTCATCATCATCATCATCATCATCATCATCAGGCTCCCAATTGCAATCCAGTCGCAAAAGGTCAGGCAGGGTGAGTGAGAAAGTTTTAACAAACATTTGTACATTTCTTTCTCTCCCTCTCTCCCTCTCCACCTTCCCCATAAATCTGTTATGTTTAAAAGAAAACAGCCCACAGTTCGTTTACAAAAGCAAGAGTTCAAAACTCCCACCAGCAATTCACATGCAGAGAAAGACAGAGCCTCAGTGGCTTTAATTGGAAAAAACATCTCACACTATACAGAGGTGTCACATCGCTCCCATCAGCAACAGGCTTTTCCCTCTCCCCCTCACTCTCTCGATATGCTCGTCTTCAATTAGCACGGTCCAATCACCAGTCCAATTAAGTCTTTTTGTGACTTCGTGCCTCTTCTGTAGCTGATGTGCATTCAGTGATCTCCCAATTAGAGGGACATTAATTATAGGATTAACGAACAGGCGCCACTGACCGCAAGCTAATCATCACACACCCTGTCTTTTTATCAACAATCACAGTGGCAGCAATCTTCAGTTATCTTATAATAATAATAATAATAATAGATCAGACTTATATAGCGCTTTTCTAAACACTCAAAGACGCTTTACATGAAAACAAATTGACCATTTAACAAACATACACGGATACAGAACAAATACAGATAGAGAGGTTACAGTGTGAAGGTGGAGGTGGGAGTCAGATACTGTAGGCCTTCTTGAACAGGTGGGATTTGAGTTGGTTTTTGAAAGAAGTGAGTGTGTCACAATTTCAGATGTTGAGGGGCAGCGATGGCAAATGCTCTGTCCCCCCAAGGTGAGGTACTTGATCTTGGTGATGGGGGTGAGAAGGTTGGCATCGGCAGATCGGAGGTGGCGAGTGGGGGAGTGGCGATGGAGGAGATCTGTCAAGTATGGGGGGGGGGCGAGATTATTGAGAGCTTTGTAGGTGACGAGGAGGATTTTGAAATGGATCCGGTGCTGTATTGGGAGCCAGTGGAGGTGTTGGAGGACGGGTGTGATGTGTTCTCTGGAGCGGGAGTGGGTGAGCAACCGGGGCAGCTGAGTTTTGAACATATTTCAGTTTTTGGAGGACAGTGGAAGGGAGGCCATAGAGAATGCTGTTGCAATAGTAGTCTTAATCTGGAGGTGATGTGTGGGTGAGTGTTTCTGCAGCTGAGGAGGAGGGGGCGGGGCGGAGTTGTGCGATGTTGCGGAGGTTACATTTAATCACTAGTCCAATTAAGTACTTTTGTGACTTCGTGCCTCTTCTGTGGCAGATGAGCATTCAGCTATCTCCCAATTAGAGGGACATTAATTATAGGATTAACAAAAAAGCGGTCACTGACCGCACGCTAATCATCACACACCCTGTCTTTTTATCAACAATTACAGTGGCAATTACAGTATATATATATACAGTATATATATATATATATATACGGTATATATATATCTTTTCCCCCATTTTCTCCCCAATTATACTTGGCCGATTTATCCCCACACATGTGCAGTTGCCAGCCGCTTCTTTTGACCTGACAGCGACGTTTAAATATATTAAGTTAAGTTTCTGTTTGATCTTTTTTTAATCTGCCATGGATCTTTGCTGGCCAGACGCCAATTGAAGATTGCTGCCTGTGAGCATCTTATGGAAATAGAGGAATAGATGTGTAGGGAGAGAAGGAAAGGAGAGTGTGTATACAGTAGAACATGTCGTCCATCTTCTTGTTGGTGTATTAGTAAGTAGGTGTATTTTGTAATCACCATATTTAAAAAGCACACATGCAATCGTACCTGCCTTCCCTCCTCTTGTCCCTCCTTCTGTCTGCCGTGTTCCTTCACTAACCTGTCCTCCCTCCTCTTGTCCCTCCTTCTGTCTGCTGTGTTCCTTCACTAAACCGTCCTCCCTCATCTTGTCCCTCCTTCTGTCTGCTGCGTTCCTTCACTAACCCGTCCTCCCTCCTCTTGTCCCTCCTTCTGTCTGCTGTGTTCCTTCACTAAACCGTCCTCCCTCCTCCTGTCCCTCCTTCTGTCTGCTGTGTTCCTTCACTAACCCGTCCTCCCTCCTCCTGTCCCTCCTTCTGTCTGCTGTGTTCCTTCACTAACCCGTCCTCCCTCCTCTTGTCCCTCCTTCTGTCTGCTGCGTTCCTCCACTAGCAGACAAAGTAGAAGCAATGAGTCCAGGCGGCCATGCGTGTCTCCTGTGCGTGGGTCTGTGAGCTTTGTTTGAGCTGGAGGATGCTCAATGAGACGCGGCGAGTGTCATTTCTCAGCGCCGTCCCACAGGCTCGCCGAGAGGGCGGAGAGGGGAAAATGGAATGTAACAAACAGACTGTTCAATTAGGGGCGGAATGGTGTGAAATTGCTTCCAAATGATAAGCCTCTATTATGGCTGTGTGCCTGTATACTTGCCTGGTAGGTGAGTAAGTTGTGTATCTCAGAGAAACACACACACATTTCAGAGACAATATCTGTGCACGCATCTTTATGATTGTGATAAAACAAACATTATAGATAAGGTACATTGTGTAAGTCAGGAAATGTGGCAAATGCAGACATTATTTAGTCACTGTGGGGACCTCAGTCCATGCTGTTGTACGAGGACCTGTCATGTATCTACAGATATGAAGCCTATATATAATAGATATATATAGATATAAACAGCCTATAGAGACACTGCATGAAATAGGCCACGCCCATCACAGGGGAAAAGCTCCGTTCATTTCCACACACCAGCGTCATTTTCCTTGAATTACACATAGATAAAAGCTGTTGTGTGGTGGGGCTGCGTAGACAACAAATCGCCAGTTAAAGTTTTTTTGTACTCCTGAGCAAAACAAGGAAGCCATTGAGAATTGGCGAGAAGAAAAATGTGGATCTAGCTGTCAAGGAAGTAAGTTGGAGTGCTCATCTTCCGTATATGCGATCTTTTTGTGCAACACGCAACCATGGGAGAACGCCAGGATTGGAGGGGGGGTTTCTGTTTTCCCCCGTTTTGGGCGTGGCTTCTGAATGATGACGCACTCTGCAGTGTCTCTATGGTGTCAAAGGGTTTCTACAACCAGTGTCATCCCAGGGTACTAAGTTACACATTATAAATGATGCAGCAGCTAAGTAGCAGCACTAGATCATGCGTGTAACATGCATGTGCTCATCTGATTGTGAGAAAGCCATGTGGAACTTTTTGGGTGTCGAAGACTTTAGATGAAGTTAGGATTTTCTTCCATTTAGAGACTTTTATATCAGATTAGAGATAAGAGATGTGTGACTCTCGGTCACTTCTGTGTGCCATACTCAGCTGCTCTCCAACATTACCCACATAACATTTCCTCGACCTGCGCCGACGTGAACAAATCCAATAGACGTCGGTTGAAGACGTGACTTTATTAGGACAATTTGCCGAGATGAAAACATAATCTTAGGGAATGGTGAGTTCGAGGAAAACATATTTTCGAGTGTGTAACCCATTACAAGGTGTTTAGTTTGACATGGTATGCGTAAGCCACGATTTAGCTGCCAATTGGACCGGCTATTTGCAGCCCACTTCTAGCCAAAACTGTTTCATTGTAAGTTTGTGCCTACTCAGCCTGTGAGATGGATACTATCATGTTTGCAATGTCAATAATACCCAGTGAGCACCAACCAGGATTCAGCGTTGATTTCTAGTTGAAAGTATTCTCTCTGACGTCCTCTTTTCAACCAGATAAAATGCAGTTACAGTTAACATCAATGTGTAAAAATAATAATTGTTGAGTTGTAGCTTGAAAGAGAGACGATATTGATTAGTGTGAAGGTATTTCTACAAAGTCCTATTGCACTGGGTGGCGAAGTGTAGTACCTACGACAATGTAATTTCATTTAATGTTGAATTTAAAATAACATTTATGTGCGACTGTATGCTGCCAAGAAGCTTCCAGGACCCCGAAATGGGAGCACTTCTATACATTAACGTATCATATAATAACACATTATTACAGCTGGCTGCGGTAATGCGGAAGTGGCGTCAGCTTCACTGCAACTGACACATGACTTCAGGGATATACATGTACCACTCTGAAACACAGCAGCGCCTCCTGGTGGTTAAGCTGTGTGCTTCACAATCAGAAGTTCTGTGTTTTGAACCCGGTTTTAATCGCGCGTTGCCATTTCAAGTCGATTTCTGAACGCAGTCAGAAAAACGTTCGTATCAGCCCATCAGATCGACGTGGACTCGACCTCCACAGGACCAAACGTGAATTCGACCTCTGATAGACGTCAGGTTTATTGGGTATGAAAGAGACTTGATGTACTTGCTGGGTTTAAGGTCTGGTTTGGTTTAGGGTTTCGTTATAAGAAAAACATTTGTGATTTTTTAGTATGCGTCTTACGGTATGGGGTTTGGCTGCCCAGCAAGTACGTTGAGGTTCTCCCCTGACGTTAGAGATGCACAAGGCTGCAGATCATCATCAGTGCATAAAGGTTAAGGAACAAAACTCTCCTCAGACAATGGGCTCAGAGAAAGGGCACATGTAAGTAATTGTGCAAGGTCTTAATTTTTCACACAATGAAGGGGGGCGGGGGGCAATTAGTCAAGTTTTGCAATGAAGCATAATTTCTTAAGGAAAGACAAGAGCTCCCTTATGTCTCGAGATAAACAGGTTAATTATGGCACATATGAATGTGAAATTCCTGAGGAGACACTTGGTAATTCCTCTGGCCCCACTTCCCCATATTCCTGCAGGAAGGTCAGCACTCGTGCATAAAGGTTAACTAATAAGAGTCGTGATCAGGGATCTGTGTGGAGGACGTGAGGAGTTGTGGGTAGAGAGAGGCTGCATGTGAAATAGGTTATAATTAGGGATGCACGATATATCGGCAATCATATCGATATCGGCCCGATGTTAGTCATTTTTTAACATATCGGTATCGGTCCGATGTTGCAATGTTAATATCGGTTATCGGTATCAGCCCAATTCTTCACATTGAGATGAAATAACGCAGTAAATCTATGATTTATGGGCTTTTACAAATGTTTTTGAAATAAAGAAATGTATAACTTTTTCAAATTCAGTGTTTACATGTGTTTTTCAGTATGTACAAAATTTTATTATCATAGAAATGTGTTTTTATACAGATCATATCGACATCGGTAAATATCGGTTATTGGCCATAACAGCAATCTTAATATCAGTTATCGGCATGGGCCAAAATTTTCATATCGGTGCATCCCTAGTTATAATTCATAGGGTTTGCTTGAGTTCAAATGCAATTTGTGCCGGAAAGCACTGTTTGGATGTCATTCTGTCCAGAGTTGGTAGCCTATCTTGATTGCCATGACATCCATGATGTTTGTGTTTGTTTTACTGGCATTTACAGGTGTGGTTTAATTACTACAAGAAACAGGGTCCACATACGTTCTCCACAGTCAGTTGTTGCAGGACTGTGTGTGGATGTTGGCTGTGCTGCCCTTTTGAAGTCTTCACTCCCCACAACATTATGACAACAAACAACCCAACAAACCAAGAAAAAGAACAATAATTACATTTTTATGGTTGACTTTATCGAGCAGCCTCACACTAACAATGCAGTGTGCTGCCATGTTCTTACCCCTATCCTGCTGAAATCAGCAGACCTTACCATTGGTGTTTTTCCTAGAGCACGTTCCTGACAATGAAAAATGCCCATATTCTCAAGGCCAGACTGAGACAGTGAGAGAGAGAGTGTGTGTGTGTGTGTGTGTGAGAGAAAGAGTTGGACAGTTACAGAGACAACGAGGACAAAGGATGCATTTGTTTAACGCCACTTAAACAGTGAACTGCTCTGCCCTGTGTACATGGCATACTGTGGTAAACACTTTACTCAGTGAATGTGTATAGTTAGCCAGCTTCCTGCCTCTGCTATCTTTGAGGTTAGGGTTAGGGTTGACTGGCATCTCTGATATAGCGAGGAGGCTCTGTTTACCTTTACAACCAAACCGAAAGTACCAAGCAGGCGCATTCCAGATCCAATCGTTTTCAGCGTGTAGCAACGAGCTAGCGTTGTTGATGATGTTGTTTCACAGCAGCGGCAGAGGCATTTGAGATAGACAGATTAGTCACGGAGGGAGCGGAAAGGAAATCCATATATGGTCGCAGCCGGTCAGTCAGAGCGCGTCAGAACCAATGGCAGAGCTTGCACGGAGCGGAAAGGGATTTTCTTCTTCCGCTGCCGACTGAAATGGACGGCACCAATGGCAGATCTTATACCAGCAGCCTGTTCCCATGCAGCCAGACTTCTCTGCCGGCAGGGAGGGAAGTCTGGCAAGCGAGACTATCTTTGAGGTGACAGGATGAGTCCCTGCACAGCATGTTAAGCCCCAGACACACCGGGCCCACAGCAGCAATAAAGGCCGACTGTTGTGTCACCTCGCGTCGCCTGTGTCGCGTCGCCTGTGTCACCTCGCGTCGCCTGTGTCGGGGCCAAAAAGTTGCACTTGGACACCCCGCAAAGACTACAGTCGACAGTCAACTAGCACGCACGCTCTGTGTGTGAGACTGCGGATATACAAACCACATACCAGATACAGTACATGAAACATTTCACACCACTCTCGCTCACCACTTCTTAGACGGTTTCATAATATACTTCTAATCCAGAGTCTGATCAAAAGTTGTAAATGCAACTGTTGTCAGCCCTTGCCTGGTGTTTTGGTTGTGGAAGAAGACATGAGGAAAAATACGGAGAAGCCGCACTAAATGGTTGATATCATCCAGCGACAGGTTGTAGTGAAAATAAATGAGTGTATTGGAATGATCAGATGAGAAGAAGTTGAAGAAAAAAGAAAAAGTTCTCGTGCACTGCTTCACTTACGCTGACAACTAGCCAATCGCAGTGATTTCTTAAGCTGACCACTAGCCAATCACAGTGATTTCTTAAGCTGACCACTAGCCAATCACAGTGATTTCTTAAGCTGACCACTAGCCAATCACAGTGATTTCTCCCACCGACGGAACCGATGCCAATGTCGAACATCAACATGTCGAATCGGCCGGAAAAACCACTGACTAGTAGTGCGGCAGTCGGGACACACCGTAAAAACTAGGGTGACAGACGCTCACAGACGGCCACAGACATTGCTGACTGACGGCCAACTGTTTGCCTTGGTGTGTCTGGGGCTTATTTACCAGCTGGCCCAGCCGAGACAGACTGACACACACCGGCACATGTGTCTTTACGCATGCACACAGACACACACACACACACACACACACACACACACACACACACACACACACACACACACACACACACACACACGTCTGAAGGTTTGCACGTATTACAGACACACTCGCAGTGCCACCCTGCACCCATCCTACTATACAAGACAGGTTCTTAACAAATGGAAATCAAGGGGGTAGAGCCCCCTGCGCACCACTCTGCTGCAACTTGATTGGAGAAGGAGCCCTAAGATTTATGGCTGACAGTCGTCTCTTAGTGGGTTTTTTATGCATTCCTTCACCATCCTTCTCCTCTTCTCCTTTCCCTCAGCCGCCATGCCTTTTCGTCGATCACGCTGACATCAGCTGAAAAACCTTGTTGTGTTCCTCAGCGTTCTCGCTGGTCTGCGGTTGGGGTGTCCTGATTAAACTCCCCTCAGGAGAGCCTCATGACCTCCACAGAAACACATCGGGGAAGAGGCAGGCTGCATTTTGGGAAATGTTTTTAAAGTGGCTCCCCTCGCTCCGTTTGGCTGGAAGTGAATGAATAAAAGATAATCTGATGACTGAATGAATAAGCTGTTCCTCAGAGGTTTGTTTCACGTGTTTGAAGGGGAAAATAAACACAGATTATCATTATTATTATTTTTTTAACTGAACATCAACGAGCCTGTATCAAATTGGGAGTGTGTGTGTGTGTGTGTGTGTGTGTGTGTGTGTGTGTGTGTGTGTGTGTGTGTGTGTGTGTGTGTGTGTGTATGTGTGTGTGTGTGTGTGTGTGTGTGTGTGTGTGTGTGTGTGTGTGTGTGTTTTATTTATTGTAAATATTTTTTCTATTTCCTCCTGTTCTGATATGAGTGATTCCTGGTATGTGTGCGATGCGTTAGTCTTGCTTTTTAGTCTGTTCTTGGCTTTTGGTTAGATTTTCAATCTTGGGCGCAGGAGAGAGAAAATCAACTCAACATGTATTTTTCCATTGGAAGACAGCATGTGAAAAATGAGGCTGCAGTCCTGAAAGAATCGCTGGCACAGAGAGTGGTGACTAAGCATGGAGCATGTATGTTTTATTGATTTATTTTTGTATTTCATTTGAGCAGTTTGCTTGTCCTTTGCAGATGTTGAGTTCTATTTAATCCAGAAAGCAAATTAAAATCAAAGAGTTCAAAGTGTGCTCTAATAATAATAATAATAATAATAATAATAATAATAATAATAATAATAATAATAATGATAACAATAATAATAACAATAATAATAACAATAGCAATAATAATAATAATAATAATAATAAATAAAATGCAACATGTGGGGATGGGGAGAGCCAGTGACCTTGTCTTTTATACACATTGGCTATATACACATGATTGCTTGATGGTGTGGCTGTCAGCCATGCTAGTAGGCACAGCGTTCAAGAGTGGTGAGCGACTCACCCTGAAGGAAAGCACGAGCGATTCCTGCAACATTAATGGCTGACCTTCAGGTTATCTTCCTTGAATCCAGGTTTTTTGAGTTGCTGCCAATACAATATGAATAGATACTTGGTAAACAGAAATCCTAGATGATGTAATTTGTTACTGTTACAGTTCAAGGGCGATGCTATGCATTTAACAGCAGTCTGATCTCAACATTTAACGTGTAATCTGTTATAGTAAAAGAAAAATGTTAAAGGAACAGATATAGAATAGATAGCCTCGCAGTATCAGTCTCTAGACCCTGGTACTGTTGCATTAAAAAGTAATTACAGTACAATACAAATTTAACATGATAGATTTTCAGATTTGGTTCACCGCCAATCATACAGGGTGCGGATGGGAATCTATGAGTGGAGGGCATTGTGCGCCACACTATAAGTTACTGCTGTTTTGCAGCTCAGCTGCATCCCTCTATGTCTAAAATTATTGTAAGATTATGGACACAATTAACATTTTATCTAATTTGAAGTAATGTTTAATCATGGCTATAGATATTTACATACTACATTGTTCATTTCACTTAATCGTATGGAAATTGCCTATAGATTCTGGAGGCAAAACACAGCAAACTGAATGTTATAGACATAGCACGCTGATTGAGTATTTTACTGTTCACCACGGGCACACCAAGCAGCTAAGAGTAATCAGAAGCACATTGTGCCTCATTTATCAATATCTGCCTAGAATCCCTACTATGACTAACTTGTCCCGTGACTTTCTATGCGATCCAATCTGTTTTTCACAATCTTGCAAAGGTATTCCAGGCAAAAGTAGTCGATGTAAACAAGATAAATTGCACAACCGTTAGAAAGTAGAGAAGACAACTTTGCCAATAAGTCAATTCTGACCTTTGCTTTACACACATTTTGGTAGACAAGTGCCCAAACCTGCTGCAGGCAATTACAGCATGTGGATCCGCCTCCAATCCAACCATAAATGGTCAATGCCAATTACCACATGACACGTATAAATGAGCCTGATTACAATTGGACAGGGGAAATTGCATGCAGGTGTGCGCGCAGTCGCTGGATAGGTTAGTTGTTATTTTAGTTCATCCTTAGTAGTACAAGGGATCATGCATGGTTTGATAAATGAGACCCGTTGTGTTTTAAGAGTAACTCTCCAAACTCTGATCGCCGGTTCTATAAGAATGATAGAATCTCTGGGACAGTGCAACGAGAAAGAGAGAAGAAAGACGAAGATGAGACAAGTCATAAATTGGAATATGCGGCCTATCTTTCTATCTGGTGCTGCAGATTAGATAGATGGGGGAATGTGGTATTATCAGTCCAGTCCCTCCAGAGCTGGAAGGTCTGGAGATGACCACCACTCCTATCTATCAGCACCTGCCTGTCACTCCTCTCTCTTTCTGATTCACTTCCCATGCACACCTTCTCTCCTCTATGCTGCTCTCCAATTATGCCTTAGGAGGTGCTACCGGGCAGACGCCCCTCTATACACGTATCAACACAAGCACAGATAGACAAAACATACAGACAGACAGACAGACAGACAGACAGACAGACAGACAGACAGACAGGCACACATAGAAAATCAAACACACAATGCATCAGCAGAGCTGCAAAGAATGGCACATTAACGCAGGTCAGTTGAATGTAACACAGGAGCTGTCAGCAGAGAGGTCTCAAGGTTCCTGAGTCCAGCCAGACCGCCAGTCGGTTAGGCATCGTCTGAGCTCCACAGCCCCTGAATATAAAGCGTCATTATAGCAGCTGTCTGTCTACTGTAGCCTAGCCGCACACCTGCCTATTAGGAGTCCAGCACTGTGTGTATGCATATATATATATATTATATATATACGGGGGGGGGGGGGACGTGCACACATAGGGATCACATATGATTTGACGGGCAGTGCATGCGGAACATTAATCCAACACAGCTGCGTATTATGTAATGAATATTAGATATAGCAGCAGTTATTGCTGACAGAAAGCCTGACTGACAAGCAGGAGAATGCAGCATGACTGCATTATAAAGGCCCCCCCGATCAGACATGGCCGGCGTCTCGACGAGCACCTTTCAGACTCCATCATTGCCTATTCAGAGCCTCTTCCGTCGGACTGTCATGGGACTCATTACTGCGTTGTGAGGCTGCAGTGCAGACAGTCATGCGGCTGTGCGGTGGGTAAGAGAGAGAGCAGCGGTACACTGACCCAGGGCACGGGAGCTGCCACGCAGTGTCCATCAACACACAGAGTACAGGTAAAAGGGCTGGACTGGTGCTGAGGAGGGAGGCTCCTCGAGGTGGAAGACTGTCCACCGGCTGGTCAGGAGCCCCGCTGCAGCCCGAGCACGAGCACTATATATGGGGGGTGGAGGTGGCGTGCGGTTGTATGGGAGCGTATCACTGCTTTTCACGTTAAAGTCGCAATGAAACCCGCATTTTGAGAGCATCTTGCTTCCTTAAATGTGCAACAATTTCATAAAAAAAAAATCTTTTTAATCCTTTATAGAAAAGTTTCCCCTCAAAAACATCAATCTTAACCCACTAAATACTGGTGGCAGGCCCCCTGCCTGATTTGGGGGCTGTTTACATACTGTTTGGCTGTGCCGCCCGGGACGTATTTGGGCAGATACATTGTGTAGAGGTCCGCGTGGGCCTGTATAACGCCCAGCCAATAACATCGCTCACAGCGCAACAGCCAGCCAATAGCATCGCTAAGATGTTCTGATCGCTAAGATGTTCTGAGAGGAATTCAAGATTCAAGATTTTTATTGTCACTCCGTAGTACAAGTATCACGTGTGAAATTCTTGTGCTGTAGGCTCCGTTACAACATAGTGCAAATAATAGTATAACAGTGCAAAAACAGGGCATATAGATGCAGTAAAACAAGAGAACAACAAGCAATAACAGTAAAATGTTCCTTTTCTTTTCTAGCGTAGACACTTTAAAAACATGATTAAACATTCTGTTTGCACAGATGCAATAACATAGGCATAATTATCATAAATTATGTAATGGTAGCAGCTGCTACATGATTGTGTATTTGTGTGTGTTAAGGAGTCTCGTGGCCTGCGGGAAGAAACTGTCCCTCAGGCGATTTGTTCGTGCTTTTGGGACCCTGTATCTCCTCCCTGAGGGTAACAGGGAGAACAGGCTGTTGTGGGGTATGTGTCCTTGATGATCTTCAGGGACCTCCTAAGGCACCGCTGATTGTACAGTTCCTGCAGTTCTGGTAGCTCACATCCTGTTACGTGCTGGGCCGCGCGCCTCACTCTTCTTAGCGCGCTGCGGTCCATGGTGGTACAGTTCCCGTACCAGGTGGTGAAGCAGCCAGTCAGCAGGCTTTCAATGGTGCTAGAAGTCCCTGAGGATTTTTGGCCTTAGCCCAAATTTCTTCAGGCGTCTGAGTCCGTGTAGTCGCTGTTGGGCCTTTTTGACAACAGTGGCGGTGTGACCAGCCCATGTCAGGTCCTGGTGGATGTTGACTCCCAGGTACTTGAAGCCGTCCACCTTTTCCACCACTGTGCCATTGATGGTGATTGGGGGAGTCAGCGCGGACTAAAACCAGGAAATAGAGCTCCTTCCCAGATCAATGTTTGAGCTGTTTGGCGCTCATCCCTTGATGGTTTGAAGGTACTGTATACATGTATGTGTGGTTATTTGTGTTTTTATAGCATAACCGCTGTGAAACTATCAGAAAAGAAGGAAGCAAAAGTAATGAAATTTTGATAGAAAAATACAGACCCCCAGCCCCCCCCCCCCCCCCCCCCTTCCTTGGAATAAAGTCTCAAATAGATGTATGGTATGATCATTTGAATGAACTAAGGCGATTTCAAATGTGGCTACCATGAATAATGTGCTAGATGGTATTAACTAAGTGTGAGTGAGTGAGTGAGTGCGCACGTGTCTTTGCGTGCGTACACACACACATGCATCAGTGAGTATTTGTTTTTCTCTCTCGTTGTGTCTCCATACACCTAACAGTACCTATGTAACTCTGCAGTGTGGCGGGAAAAGAGGGAAATAACTGCCATGAGAATCCAGCATCAAACAACAAATCAAAAGATTCTCTTGATCTCCTTTCACCTCACTTCTCTGTTTCCTGTCTCCTCTCCTCTCCTCTCCTCTCCTCTCCTCTCCTCTCACCCACTCAAAGTGCTCAGGACCTGCGGGCGTCTGGCAAATATCAAACATGTGCTGCCTGGCTGTCATCTGCCCCAGTTGGCAGAACAAAGCAGATATTAACAATAAAAAGAATGACTTAAGAGGAAAGGATAACATGACAAGAGTATAGAGGGCAGTGGAAAGAATACTCAGGGACTTGGATGTGAACGCACACATGCATAGACAGTACACCCCTCTCTCTGTGTCTCTCTCAAACACACGCACACGCACACGTACATGCACACGCACACACACACGCACACACACACACACACACACACACACACACACACACACACACACACGCACACACACGCACACACACGCACACACACACACACACACACACACACACACACACACACACACACACACACACACACACACACACACAGATAGAGAGAGAGAGAGCCCTGTGCTGCTATATGATCCAGAAAACCAAGGGATAATGGAACAGCCTGAGGGTGTGAGAGGATTGTGTCTTCAGCCGAGCTACAACTCTCCACTGTCCACTGCCTCACAATCCACTGGAAGCTTTAGCCAAGCTTCAGAACAGCCATCACACTAATGTTGCTGCATGGGCGCCGGAAGCAGGGGGACATGGGGACATTTTGTCCCCCTAAAAATTTGGTCCCCCTGATTTTTTTTTTTTTTTTTTTAATACTAATTTCCCCCCCCCTCAAAAATCCAATGGGCATGACGCTTAGAGCCCACTTTACACTGTTTACACAGCCTGTGATGTTTGTTAAAGCCGTGATCGTTGTGGGATTATTACACCTGAGAGACAGACAGACGCGGATTCTGTACTGCACTTGTGTAGCATCTTACTGCTTTTTGCTTTTTATTGTCTTTTTATCTTCTTTTATTCTCTTATGTCTGTAATGTCTTGTGAAGCACTTTGAATTGCTTTATGTATGAAATGTGCTATATAAATAAAATTGACTTGACGACTTGCACTCACTAATGCACTTTAGGATGGCTTGAATGTGTTGTCAATGGCTGCTGCTATAGTATACGGTTAGTTTTATTTTATTTTTAAGTTTTGCACTGTGTTTCAAAGTGATAATAATAATAATAATAATAATAATAATAATAATAATAATAATAATAATAATAAGTTCAGTGTTTCTGCCTGTGTTGCTGTCTGTTGTAGTGTAATTGTAAAAGGACCTAAAGGGAGAGCAGGTCACCAAGTGAGTGAGAAAAGGAGAAAATACTGAATAATGACATCACTACAGTATAATCCTTATGTTAATTTAAAATGAGATATTCCTCTAAATATGGTTAAAAATCATCCAAACGTAAAAGAAATAAAAAAAAATAGATATTTTTTTTGGCAAGACTCCCTTCCTGCTTTTGCCCCCCTAATTGCAAACTCGTTCCGGCGCCACTGTGTTGCTGTTTCTCAGTGCAGGCTGGCTTCCCAACCCCAAATGTCCTGTTGACTTCATCTGTTCTATATCCAATGAATGGCTGCTCAGTAGAACATTACTGTGTCATCACGTTAGGGAATGTCTCGTAGTGCTGAATATGAATGCGATGATAAGCTGTTTCGATTCCAATTGGAAGAACTCTGTATTTCAACTTCAAGAGCTCAGAGAAGCTTTCAGATGTTGTCTCTAGATTGATTCAGGGAGGTGATGGGGGGGATCAGGCTAGTTTGGGTTCAGGCCCGGGGCTATCAAAAGAATATTTCCTGTGCCACGGATCCAATTCCTTTGGCGCTGTATATGACGAGCTCATGATGACATGAAATTATCCCACTTCAATTAGCGCCGCCATTAGTGCCTCATTAAACAGGTGCTCCTTCCCCACCTGAGAGACCGCCTGGAAACATCACGGTGTAGACACACACAGAGCAGAGAGACCGCCTGGAAACATCACGGTGTAGACACACACAGAGCAGAGAGACCGCCTGGAAACATCACGGTGTAGACACACACAGAGCAGAGAGACCGCCTGGAAACATCACGGTGTAGACACACACAGAGCAGAGAGACCGCCTGGAAACATCAAGGTGTAGACACGCACACAGAGCAGAGAGACCGCCTGGAAACATCACGGTGTAGACACGCACACAGAGCTGAGAGACCGCCTGGAAACATCACGGTGTAGACGCACACAGAGCTGAGAGACCGCCTGGAAACGTCACGGTGTAGACGCACACAGAGCTGAGAGACCGCCTGGAAACATCACGGTGTAGACGCACACAGAGCTGAGAGACCGCCTGGAAACATCACGGTGTAGACACACACAGAGCAGAGAGACCGCCTGGAAACATCACAGTGTAGACACACACAGAGCAGAGAGACCGCCTGGAAACATCACGGTGTAGACACACACAGAGCAGAGAGACCGCCTGGAAACATCACGGTGTAGACACACACAGAGCAGAGAGACCGCCTGGAAACATCACGGTGTAGACACACACAGAGCTGAGAGACCGCCTGGAAACATCACGGTGTAGACACACACAGAGCAGAGAGACCGCCTGGAAACATCACGGTGTAGACACACACAGAGCAGAGAGACCGCCTGGAAACATCACGGTGTAGACGCACACAGAGCTGAGAGACCGCCTGGAAACATCACGGTGTAGACACACACAGAGCTGAGAGACCGCCTGGAAACATCACGGTGTAGACGCACACAGAGCTGAGAGACCGCCTGGAAACATCACGGTGTAGACACACACAGAGCTGAGAGACCGCCTGGAAACATCACGGTGTAGACACACACAGAGCAGAGAGACCGCCTGGAAACATCACGGTGTAGACGCACACAGAGCTGAGAGACCGCCTGGAAACATCACGGTGTAGACGCACACAGAGCTGAGAGACCGCCTGGAAACATCACGGTGTAGACACACACAGAGCTGAGAGACCGCCTGGAAACATCACGGTGTAGACGCACACAGAGCAGAGAGACCGCCTGGAAACATCACGGTGTAGACACACACAGAGCAGAGAGACCGCCTGGAAACGTCACGGTGTAGACGCACACAGAGCAGAGAGACCGCCTGGAAACATCACGGTGTAGACGCACACAGAGCAGAGAGACCGCCTGGAAACATCACGGTGTAGACACACACAGAGCAGAGAGACCGCCTGGAAACATCACGGTGTAGACACACACAGAGCTGAGAGACCGCCTGGAAACATCACGGTGTAGACACACACAGAGCTGAGAGACCGCCTGGAAACATCACGGTGTAGACACACACAGAGCAGAGAGACCGCCTGGAAACATCACGGTGTAGACGCACACAGAGCAGAGAGACCGCCTGGAAACATCACGGTGTAGACACACACAGAGCAGAGAGACCGCCTGGAAACATCACGGTGTAGACGCACACAGAGCAGAGAGACCGCCTGGAAACATCACGGTGTAGACGCACACAGAGCTGAGACACCGCCTGGAAACATCACGGTGTAGACACACACAGAGCTGAGACACCGCCTGGAAACATCACGGTGTAGACACACACAGAGCTGAGACACCGCCTGGAAACATCACGGTGTAGACACACACAGAGCAGAGAGACTGCCTGGAAACATCACGGTGTAGACGCACACAGAGCAGAGAGACCGCCTGGAAACATCACGGTGTAGACACACACAGAGCTGAGAGACCGCCTGGAAACATCACGGTGTAGACACACACAGAGCAGAGAGACCGCCTGGAAACATCACGGTGTAGACGCACACAGAGCTGAGAGACCGCCTGGAAACATCACGGTGTAGACGCACACAGAGCAGAGAGACCGCCTGGAAACATCACGGTGTAGACGCACACACAGAGCAGAGAGACCGCCTGGAAACATCACGGTGTAGACGCACACAGAGCAGAGAGACCGCCTGGAAACATCACGGTGTAGACACACACAGAGCTGAGAGACCGCCTGGAAACATCACGGTGTAGACACACACAGAGCAGAGAGACCGCCTGGAAACATCACGGTGTAGACACACACAGAGCAGAGAGACCGCCTGGAAACATCACGGTGTAGACACACACACAGAGCTGAGAGACGGCCTGGAAACATCACAGTGTAGACACACACAGAGCAGAGAGACTGCCTGGAAACATCACGGTGTAGACGCACACAGAGCTGAGAGACGGCCTGGAAACATCACAGTGTAGACACACGCAGAGCAGAGAGACCGCCTGGAAACATCACAGTGTAGACACACACAGAGCAGAGAGACCGCCTGGAAACATCACGGTGTAGACGCACACAGAGCTGAGAGACCGCCTGGAAACATCACGGTGTAGACGCACACAGAGCTGAGAGACCGCCTGGAAACATCACAGTGTAGACACACACAGAGCAGAGAGACTGCCTGGAAACATCACGGTGTAGACGCACACAGAGCTGAGAGACGGCCTGGAAACATCACAGTGTAGACACACGCAGAGCTGAGAGACGGCCTGGAAACATCACAGTGTAGACACACGCAGAGCAGAGAGACCGCCTGGAAACATCACAGTGTAGACACACACAGAGCTGAGAGACGGCCTGGAAACATCACAGTGTAGACACACACAGAGCAGAGAGACCGCCTGGAAACATCACGGTGTAGACACACACAGAGCAGAGAGACCGCCTGGAAACATCACGGTGTAGACACACACAGAGCAGAGAGACCGCCTGGAAACATCACAGTGTAGACACACGCAGAGCAGAGAGACCGCCTGGAAACATCACGGTGTAGACACACACAGAGCTGAGAGACCGCCTGGAAACATCACAGTGTAGACACACGCAGAGCAGAGAGACCGCCTGGAAACATCACAGTGTAGACACACACAGAGCAGCCCTGCGTATGGTGGAGTCATCTCTCTCATCTCCCTTTCTCCGTGGTTTACTCTTTCTTTCTTTCTTTCTTTCTTTCTTTCTTTCTTTCTTTCTTTCTTTCTGTTCTTTCTTTCTTTCTTTCTTTCTTGAATATCGCCTCACTTGTATCCTGGACCACTTATTTAGATATCACTGTTTAACTGAACAAAGCAAACCAATGATCTTGGCCACGTTCTTAAATGTGTCATTATGATGCCCGGCAGTTATGTGACTGAAGATGCTTAATGTTGTTCATATTTCAGTGCTGCGTGTAATGTTGGGGACTCGATGCATAGCAGGTTGCAAAAAAGGAAATGGCAAGTGACATTTCCCACTGAAATAGGTCAGAATCAGAGGGCAAACACAGAAAAGTGTTTATCATTGGGTGTGATCCATCCTTACCACATTTCCCCAAACCTTTTCAGACCACGTGACCTCGACGGAGAACCTTGCCTCATTTGTCGCTTCCTGACTTTTAACAATACATCTGTCTGGTGCATCATCCCTAATAATAATAATAATTATTATTATTATATATTAATTATAATTATTATTATTGGTGCATCATCCCTCTTCTCTCCGTACGACTGTCAAAAGTGCCCAGTGTTTACAGATACTCTGCAGCTGGCTGGGTCAGTGAATCTGGAATAGGCATCTTAAAATACTTCTTGCTTAAAGCAGCTACGAGCAAGATTTTCGATTGTTATTAAACAGTATAATTATAATATTGATGCATCACATCTTACCTATAATCGTAGCTGAGACCAAAGCCGTGTGAATCGGAGATTGCTCTCTTGATGATTATAGAGTCTGTGTCCGTCTACCGGCGGGCCGGATAAACCCGGAAGTGAAACGAAACGGTTTACGGGCAGCTGCCTGCCTTCAACCGTTTCGCTCTGCCTAGCAACAGACCATAAACACGAAGAATGCCATGCAGGGGCTTGCTACTCTGGACTCCTCAAACCGTTTCATTTCACTTCCTGATCTGCCCCGGCCGCAGACAGACTAATCGTCAAGACAACACTGGCCGATTCACTCGGGGTTCAAGCGAGACTACTCGGCGCTGGTCTCGTCTACTATTAGAGGTAAGATGTGATGCATCGATATTAAATTTAGACTGTTTAATAACAATCGAAAATCTTGCTCGTAGCTGCTTTAAGGAAACGTAAAGAAGCACTTAGCACCTAGAGTAAGCTATAGCATCCAAGCTAACGTTAGCTAGAAACCTCGCGTGAAACAAAAAGCACAAAATAATGTCAAAATGCTTAATATGTACAGACTCACTTTCCAGACAACAGTTTTGCAGACTGTGGGGAATTGCAAAGTATGGCGCCAATAGTTTGCAATGATGCAATCATAATAGATGATAGTGTTTATTTGTGTGTGTGTGTGTGTGTGTGTGTGTGTGTGTGTGTGTGTGTGTGTGTGTGTGTGTGTGTGTGTGTGTGTGTGTGTGTGTGTGTGCGCGCGCGCGCAGGCGTGCATGTGTGTGTGTGCGCGTGTGTTTTGTGCGTGCGTGTGTTTTGTGCGTGCGTGTGTGAGAGAGAGAGATATCGTCATGCTGGCACAAAAACAGTGCTGCTAATTGCCGTAATTCTCTCTCCACAGGTTTAACATTGTGCACAGAATATGAAGTGGAATAAAATGTGTGACACAAATGCATGTCTGTAGGTTTTATTTTAGGGCAGAATAAACAATTATTATATTGCAAAGTCTTGCAGAAAGTCAGATAGGACATGGTTTTCTCGCCTCTTGATTTTTTGCACGCAGCCCTGAGGCGAGCCTTGGCATTTTAAAGGAGTTTCTCCTCCACTGTTGCATCATCAACCTGTGATGTTTAAAGTATGCTACAAGTTCTGTTTGCAACCACAATATGTAATAATTTATTGCATTCAGGCAGGGCCGTAACCAGGGTTCCGAAATAGGGGAGGTCCAGCAAGGGGAGGCGGAAAAAAATTTGAGTTTTTCCCCCCCCCTTTTTTAGCCATATTTAGAGTAATATATCATTTTAAATCAACATTAGGATTATACTGTTGTGATGTCATTATTCAGTATATTCTCTTTCATGTCACCACCTGCTCAGCTCTCCTGTCAACATAATTGTAACTAACAAACACAAACTGTTTTAGCCAAATTCATATCAAAATGACACCTACAAACACAGGTACACAACCCAAGCCGTACACAACACACAAAGTCATCATCGATAATAAAAAAAACATACAGAGGGACATCTATTTATTCCTGATAGGAACGATTGAAAAATAAAATAAAATATATTATGTTGTTTTTAACTTTACACCACCTCTTTTTGTTACTTATTGGGTCATGAAACTGAAACCATGCATATAGCCACCTGCATACCTGACTTCGGGAGCTTGGCAATTGGCATCATGCATGATTACAATGAGATGCACCCACTTTAAACCTGAATAAAGTAATAAAACCACTAGTAAACCAGTAGGCGGCGCCTGGCCTGCTGTTCAGTGAGTGGCCTGGCCTGGCCTGGCCTGCAAAAAAAAAAAAAAAAAAAAAAAAAAATTGTTTTTTTTTTTTTTTTTTTTTGCAGGCTGAAATATTAGGGGAGGTCCGGACCTCCCCGTCCTCATAGCTAGTTACGGCCATGCATTCAGGGTGTGTATCAGAAAATGGGGCAGATTATTACAAAATGCGGTATTATTAATGAAGTGGAAACTTATTACATTTTGTTGTGTTATTTTATTATATAATGCATTGTTACGAGGACCATAACCTCTTTTTGCATGCTTTCGCTCGTTTACTACACTGCACACATACAGTACTTTAACATGACTAATGACTGAACTTTTATTAAGTTTGAGGTGATAAAATAGCTTTTTAATTCTCTGCTGCTCTGCCTAACATTTGTGCCCAGTTTAATTCATGGATGTTTGAATTTAGCAACAACAACAATAAATCTTCAGGGACTATTTTCTGGCGGAGACGTACATCACTGCATGGAAAACAGAAAGGAATTGTGTATTCATGTGCTAATAGTATATCATATTTTTTTTCCAACTATCTGGTCAGACTATCACTATTTTAAAGGAGGAGAAGCAGCCAAATCAACATCTTCATTTTTTTTTATTTTTTTTTTCTCTCATTTTCTCCCCCATTAGTGCTCACTTGATTTCTCAATCCTGGTTGTTACTCAACCCTCTGCCAATCTGGGGAGAGCCGAGACTGGCTCCATGCTTCCTCCGAGACATGGGCAGTCAGCCAGCCGCTTCTTTTCACCTGACAGAGGAAGCTTCACCAGTAGGACATAGCACGTGGGAGGTTCACGCTATTCCAACCAGTTCCCCTCCCTCTGAACAGGCGCCCTTAACGACCAGAGGAGGAACCACATTTAGCAACCAGGATATTGCATGTTTTTGTGAAGGGGGTTCCTATATGAAGGAAACCCCCGGGAGGAACATGCAAACTCCACACAGAAAGGCCCTTTTGCCGACCCCACCCGGGCGGTGGGCACTCGAGGACATGCGGACGGGCACGCATTCCTTCAGCGTTCACCTCGTCCCCAGGTGGGAATCGAACCCACGACCTTTGAGCTGTGAGGCGATAGTGCTTACCACTGCACCACCGTACCTCCCTACATCTTCATTTTCACAGCGAACATGTTTCCTTGTAATTGTCCTCCGATTTTGATTTTCTGACAAAATAGCATGCAAATGCATTGCTGCCAGGCTGCCAGCCTTGGAAGTCATGCATGACAGAGACAACCTATTTGCTCCTATCTATCTAACGTATAATTGGCCCCGCTATAATGCTATAAAGTTCATTAATCATAATCAATCCTTCAAGTAAAATCTTGAGTTGTGGCCTCTTTCAGAATGGAGACATGGTCCTGGCAGCAGGACTAAAGGATTTCTTCTTCATTCCAGAGAGCATTTAGTCGACACAGATATGTGCTTCCAAATGTGCTCAGTAGAAAATGGCATGAAGGCAGACTTCTGACATCATGTCTGGGATGAGAGGAGCAACTCTTCCAGCACCATGGCTCCTGTGTTACATCACTGGCTTGCTGTGGAAGCTACAGTAAGCAGGTCTGGCTGTGCAGTCCTTGGATGGGAGACCATCTGGTGCTGGAAGTGTTTTTGCAGAGGACCAGTAGGAGGTGCACTTTCCTCTGGTCTCATGAATAATATCCCCAATGTCCCAGGGCAGAGACAGGGACTCCGTCCTGTGAGTGGGCCCCGTCTTTCAGATGAGACGGTCCTGACTCTCTGTGGTGTAACCCCGGTGCCCTGGCTAATTTGCCAAACAGGTCTCCCTTGTAGACTCCCCCCTCCCCCCCCCCCACACACACCAGTGTTTCCCCTACAGTATATGCATTTAGCAGCGGGTACCCCTGCTGCTTAAATATGACCCCCCACTGATGAAATTTTGAGAAGAGAATAGAGGAGACAACATTATATTATTTTGTGCTATGGACACGGCTTCAGGTCAATTCACATAACTGTGAGTAAAGCATAAACAAGAAACTTAGCGCTTTCCCATATAATGCCAGCACAATGCATATAGGTGTAGGAACCACGGGGGACAGGGGACACCCCCCCTCCAAAAGGTGTTAAAATGTCCCCCTCAAAAAGAAAGCACAAAATTGAGTTATTTTGCCACCACAAACTTTTACAAAAGTAACCACTGGACTTGGGCCTCAAGAGCCCTTCTGGTGCTGGCAGAGATATAGAAAGCTCCCAGCGCACGACACACTCTGCAGGCCAAGAAAATGTGCGCGCACGTGCATGTTGTTGCTGTTGTTGTTCATATTATTCATATTCATATTTTGTTCATATTATATATATTCATATTCGAACCAGAAGAAAATTGGTGGCGGGTTGTGGTGGACAGTTGGCCTGCGGGCCTTGAATTTAACACATGCACTTTAATACCATAACACTTCTCTGCTCTTCACCTCTCCTCTCACTTATCTCACCACACCACTCTCTCTCTTCCACTTCCTGTCCCCTCACTGACACTTCCTCTCTAGTTTGTCTCTCTAGAAGACCCTTCCCTTCCTCAACACCCTTCTCTCTCCTCCTCTCGTCAGCGCACACTTCTTTCTTTCTCCCTTTCCCCACTATCTGTCTTTCTCTCCTCTCTGTCTCCCTCATCTCTCTCTCGGCGACAGTCAGAGATGGCGCTCCCTTGCCTTCTCCTCTCCCTGTCATTCTGATCCTTGTTCTTTATCATGTCAGACTCGGGATCTGCTCCCCAGGGAAGCCGCCACTACCACCACCATCTGACTCTGCTCCTGCGGAATCTGAATACAGAGCAAAATGCCTCAATAGCAGCAGGCGACGTGGATGGAGGGAGGAGGTACGTGCAGCAGCGAGGGGGGAGAGAAACAAGAGTGAGATGGGAGGAGGAGGGCAGGGGTGAGTGTCAGAATGCCAACGCAGAAAGAGGGAGTGTTTAGTAAAAAAAAAAAAAAAATCGGAAGGCAGGTGAATGATTGTTTGAAAGGGAAATGCCTCTTAACGAGCTCCCAGGGTGCTGGGTGTGAGGAGCACCAGCCTGTGCTGGTGGGAAGGCACCAAGGAGCTCATTAAGAGCCAGAGTCCAACCCTGCTACCCTGCCATCTCCTGCCCCTGCCCTGCTCCATCCATGAAGGACAGGACCTGAGCATCACATCCCACTCTGGACAACGCATGCTAATGAGCTGTGTGTGTGCGTGGGTGGGAGCGCGGTAGCGGTGGGTGGTGTCTATTTGTGTAAGCGTTGCTTTTGTCTGGAAACGCTGTAATGTTGCTAAGCTTTGGCACGTTGAACGGGCTCGCCGTTTCCGAATTGTATTTCCGGGTTGATCGCGATCGATACGTCGATGAAAGTCTCGGACGTGGATGTTGTCGCGACTGCGTTGCATCAGGTAGATGTTGAAAGATCGCAGCTGACCGTAACCATCTGCGTGCAAAGAGAACAATAGAAACTCATTTTCATTCTTGGAGATAAAAATACATTGAAGAGCGTGGCGCTTCCTCTCTTTATTTATTTTCTTCTCTCTAGTTTATGCCATATCGCTTTAAAAAAAAACGTCCAATTAAAAGCTTCTTTCCACTCGTTGCTGCCTAACACATGTAGTAATTGCTTTGCCATCTGATGTTGAGCGCTCAAACATTTTGTGTTAAATAGTGAAAAGAAAAACACTGACCATCGTTAGCTGCATTTTTCTGTCGGAAATGTGCAGCCAAGAGCCCTTTATACATAATCACACAGTTATCATATTCTTTCAGCCAGTAAAGTATGGGTCAAAGTAACTGTTCTCAAGCTGTTGATTAGCTCTCATACTGTATACCCATATGGTATTATGAACTTATATAATCTATAGTGCTGCTCTTCTTCTTCTTCTTCTTCTTCTTCTTCTTCTTCTTCTTCTTCTTCTTCTTCTTCTTCTTCTTCTTCTTCATACCAAGACAGTTCACACAGCAAATTAAACAATATCTGTATCTTCAAATGGATGATTGCAGTGTTCTCCTTAAAAATAGAAGATTGGAGAACATTTCAAGGGGAAAGAACACACAAAATGTACATTGGTACAGTGTCTTATTGTAGTATTGTTGAGTTGCTAGTGTTCTTATTGTGTTGTTTACCTGTTTTATATGTACTGTCTGTTCTTTATTGGACCTTGTGTCTGTCAATAAAGTGATGATGATTATAAGTCACTAATAATCAATGGCCATGTGGTTTGACTCTATAATTGAGAAATAGAACTGCTCCTCTCTTATATATATATTTCACCTTTGGAGTATTGAAATTCAAGAGTAAAATAAATGAATAAATAGGGTGTCGTGGGTAGTTGGTTCCCTTCGGAAGCCGGATAGACCCTTCTCACGGGGGCCATTTTGTGTCGAGAAGCCAGGGTAAACACAGGTGCAAGCAAAACACTAATGAGGGTTTCCAAATTCCAATCATGGAAGTTGGAAACCCTCATTAGTGTTTTGCTTGCACCTGTGTTTACCCTGGCTTCTCGACACAAAATGGCCCCCGTGAGAAGGGTCTATTGGGGGTATGTATCCTGGTCGCTGCACTAGCGCCTCCTCTGGTCGGTCGGGGCACCTGGTTGGGGTGGAAGGGAACTAGGTGGGAATAGCGTGATCCTCCCACGTGCTACGTCCTGCCCGTGAAGCTCCCCGTTGTCAGGTGAAAAGAAGCGGCTGGCAACTGCGCATGTGTCGGAGGAAGCATGGTGCTAGTCTCGGCTGTCCCCAGATCGACAGAGGGTGGAGCAGCGACCGGGGCAGCAGGGGGGGAAATCTGAAGAATTATATAAAAAATTAAAAAAAAAAAAAAAAATCCTTGACCAATAGAGGGTATGCATGTGATGTCACAGAGGCAGAAGTCACTGTGGGGTCACGCCCACTGAGTCACAGCAAGACTGAGCTTGAATGCAGTAATCAGCCTAGATAACTGACACCTGCTGCTCAGGGAGGAACTTGACACTCATTTTGACACTCATTCCTGATTGGGGGGGCGTGTTCCAGTGGGTGTGCATACCCTCTATATGATGTCCTTTATACTAGCACCAGACAGACCTGCTTGTACATTAAACACCCTCTGTAGCCCAGAGTTAGCAGCAAAACAACCACAACATGGGAATGGTTTTGGATGAACGATTTCACCACATTAGACTGTGGCTCTCTTTTCATCATCATGTTCCTCAGTCCAGTATCATGTTGGGTTTGCTCTCCAAGTCCCTTTTTGCTGTGAGCGCTGTGCATTTAGGACAAAACAAGTCGTTTAAAACACTACTTACATAGACACTGCATTTTGTAAATCTCAGTGAAAATGCAGCATCTGACACACTAAGGCAGTGATACTCAACTGGCGGTCCGTGGGCCACATGCGGCCCGCGGGCGCCCCCTGTGTGGCCCGTGATGGAATTGCAAAAAAGTGCACCTGAACGCAACATGCAAGATACCCGCTGAATAAGTGTCCAAATGTTCATGTCATTCTGGCCAATACTCCTGCCCAATACTTATAGCATTTCAGTCTGGAATATGGAATATCTTTCAATAATCTATGATTTAGCTGCTAAATTGTCAAATACCGGCGTCTGCTCACTACCCAGGCACTTATGTACCGGTATGTACTTAACCTGACACCCCAAAAACCTACAATCCGCTACAGAAAAATGTATATTGATTGTTTATTAACTGGCCCCTGGCCTTCTATCATTTCACGAAAGTGGCCCCCGGGCAAAGCAAGTTGAGTATCCCTGCACTAAGGTATAGGCTAAACCCTGCAGTGTATAATGTGAGTGCATTTGAGCTCTATAATCTGAAAGAAACAACAATATAGTCTCCCCCCCCCCTCACTTAATGAGGGCCAGGTTGGCACCTAGAGCTGCCTCTAGCTGGCAGCCTAGGGGAGGTGCACACTAATCAGCCGGGTGTGAAGGTATTAGCCTGGCCTGTCTGGATGGAGCGCCTCATTAAGCAGCTCACCTGACGGGGGCCACCAGCCTGAACCTCAGCTTAGTGACCTAAAGTCCCTGGACTCAGGCCCGCTCTGCACTGAGTGTCCCTGACAATCAGCCCCATGGGTGCCATTCAGAGGCTCCCTGGTCCCCAAGCAGAGTGCTGCAATGGCAGGACACACTTTCCTGCAAAGTGTCCTTGTACAGTAATGTATATTTTACTTCTGCCACCTTGCTTTGCATTTTTACAGAGAAAGAAATGCATAGATAAATCTCGGTCCACAATTTAGTAAATTTATAGGGCAAAAATATAGATCTAGTGCCCTCATTTTAACCAATTAGAGTGCACAAAACACATCTTCTTGTTTTCAACCGTAAGTCACATTTAACGTTTTTGTTATTTAACCCTAACCTTTACCAAGTGGTTCTAGTTGCCTAACCATAACACAGGTTTTATTTGCATAATGTTTTCAAATTAATGTTGGAAACTTGAGTTTTCAAATGAACAATGTTCTGTTTCATAATTCACTCAGTGTCTTGCTGAAATGGATGCCCAGCATGGCCTCCCCACAAGTCCTATCTCACAAAGCCCTCTCTACCCTCCACACGGGGAAGTGGTCCCCACTATAAAGCCCCCAGTGCGCAGGGTCATTATTTGATCTCTTCTCACCCTGAAGTATATCTTATGACAAAAGGATTAGCTTCCATCGCCAGACGCTAGTTAGCAACTAGAGCCGCCTTCATCTTGCTTCATCTCTCCGCTTCTGTTGCACCTGCTTCTGGAACCAGATTTGGCAATTTCATCCTCGGTTCGAGTTCTCGCTGCTAGCCTTTCTTAGCCTCCATGCTTAGCTTTGCTAGCTTGGGCTTTCGATGCTAACTGTTAGCCTGCATCTATCGAGTTAACTGAAAAGCTTTCTCACACCGGATGAACGGCAAAGCTTTTCCGGTTCGCTTGTCTGTGCTTCGCCTTTTGTCCGAAAAAGCAAAATAGTCAAACTCACCTAGCTTGTCATCTCTGGTTTGGAAAAAGCTAGGTCGACCTATAACCAAACGGCTGGATCAAGCTAGGATGGATTGTGCCCCGCTTGGAGGTTCTGGAGACGGTTTTTGCGCCTGCCGGTGTTGGGCAACACCCTAAGGAGTGAGGACCCTCACACGGCCTGTTTGACGTGCCTCGGCCTTGACCTTGACGTTGGAAACGCTCTTGTGGTTGGAGGACTTGTTGAAATGTCGATCTGTTGGCTGATACATTGAGCTTCAACGTATCAGTGTTTTGCAGAAATGTAACGTACTACAAACATTTTATTCCGGCGAGTGTGTTGCTCACTCCCTCTTCCCCTCCCCTCCTTCCCCACTCCCTGCCCCCCTGCCCGGGGCTCAGGGGAGTGAACAGCTACCTGTCACTGCCTATACCTGCAGGCAGCTTGTGGAGGGGGGGGGGCGGTGGGGTTTGTCACTTGTGCCGACTGAGAAGTCACCTTTCGGGGATATGAATCTTAATGGGGGTGGGGGGGCTGATGCGTGCTGTTGCTGCTGTTTGTGTGTGTGTGTGTGTGTGTGTGTGTGTGTGCGTGTGTGTGTGTGTGTGTGCGTGCGTGCGTGCGTGTGTGTATGTGTGTGTGTATGTTTGTGTGTGTGTGTGACAGATGGGGAGGTGTGGAGTGCTGACAGGCTCTCTATGCTGCCTGGCTGCCAGATTATTTTTGGTAATTTATAACCATTGTTGCTTAAAGGAGCTTTTATATCTGCAACAGTTAACTGATATAACAACACACAAACAGCAGCAGCAACGCTGCCATGGCTGCCCCTCCGGATTATTCATATATTATGGCATAGGGAGAGTGCACAGGGGCACCGGCCAAGTGCCTTGCTGGGGGGGGGGGGGGGGGGGGGGGTCAAATGATCTTTGCGGCCGACATGACTGTCTTTCAGAGGCTGTAGTGTACCGGGCTCACTTTTAAAGCTAGAGCGACGTTTCTGATATCCTATGAAAGTAGAAGACCTAACACATCAACCATGACACCAACCATGCATGCTAGGGTCGGGAAAAGGGCTAAATAATGCTCCAAAGTTAGGCTAAATTTCGGTGAGGGAAAAACTGGCATGGCCTTTTCAAAGGGGTCCCTTGAGCTCTAGCTCAGGAGGTACAGCGGGTCGTCCACTATAATCGCTTTGGATAAAAGAGGTCAGTGGATCGATCCCCGGCTCCTCGAGTCTACATGTCGAAGAAGTGTCCTTGGGCAAGATACTGAACCCCAAATTGCTCCCAAGCTTGCCGCCATCGGTGTATGGATGTTTGTGTGAATGGGTGAACGTATACTCATTGGAAAGCACTTTGGCTATTTAAATGCAAACCATTATTGTATCTGAATGAAAATGGATTATATGGGTACCACATGAGTCTCAGCTTTAAGCCTCAGACACACCGGGTCAACTAGAAACTACTAGCGGCAACTACAGCACGACCGATGCATCACGTCACGTCTCCTGTGTCGTCACGTCACGTCACGTCACGTCACGTCTCCTGTGTCACGTCTCCTGTGTCACGTCTCCTGTGTCGGGGCCAAAAAGTTGCATTTGAACACACCGCAAACATGACAATTTCCCGCAATTTTTGAAAATGCTTCCGCCTAAACGTCGAGCTGGGAAAACTTCGCCAAAGCGGAAAGGGAAACTCAGGGGAAATAATGAGCGATGATAGGAGGATGTCCCACCTAAAGGCAGGTGATTGGAGAATATTTCTCCAATCACCTGCATCGGTTCAAACTTCCTCGGTCTGAAGCATATTTCCCCCCCCCACAACTTCCTGACCATGTTCTGTGGGCATGAAGTACAGACTGTAATGCATTGGCAGAATGTAGAAGAGACAGTCTGGCTTGAGAGAAACAAAGCAGCATTTGCCTGATACCATTTCGCTGACTTTTTTTTTGTTTGCTTGTGGAAGATGAAAGGAAGAGGCGGAGGTGAAAAATAAGGAGAAACCACACCACTGTAAATGGGTGATATCATGCGAGCGAGAGGCTCAAGGGGCTTTCCCAAAGGTGAAAATATCCGTGTGTTGGAATTATCAGATGAGATAAAGTTGGAAAATGAGCAGAACGTTTTGTGATTGTGCCCTCTCTTCTCCTCGCCATCAAAGCAGCAGTTTGTGTTTGTGCTCTTGCGTTTATGTGCTGCGGTGCTTGGGGGTAGGGGGCGCTCTCACTCAGGAAAAAGATTGGTGTCTTTGCAAGAAAGAGAGACTGAAAAAGTACATACAAAGCACTGCTTCGTTGGTTCACATGACCAGCGTCAGACGGAGGGATTCGGGTATGTTTGTATCTAAGAGTGAGTTTTATTCGCTCGTATAGCAGATGTAATGGCCCACAGCCTGGATGAGAGTGGAGTGGATAGTAGTGTGAGGGGATTACGTGCAGGTTGTCAGGCAGCTTTGACATACATCATCCGATGCACTCGAACACATCGTTAGTGATGTAACCTGGAGGTCAGCGGTGTTTAGGGTCTTTCAACCTCGGACACGCTCACCTACGCCTCCAGCCTGGAGTCAATCAGTTGCCAGCATGTGTCCAAGCCATATCTCCATCGTTCCTCATTATTCACAGCCATGCTGAGGCCTTCTCTGTTGCCTCTGACAGTTTGGATGGTAAATAAAAAAATGCAAAGTAGAAATTCCGCTGATTGGTGTAGACAGGAAATGCTAGTGAGGAGGACCACAGCAAGCTTTAGAAAATGAC
>NC_139649.1:12735216-12782716 GCF_964638095.1 Poromitra crassiceps | reverse complement strand
ATGTTGCCTACATTTTGAGTGTGATTTAGCCCCCTTCCCAGCCAGCTAGCATGACATGGCTGGTAGCAATGGATGCCTTAGGTCTTCTGGTTTAACATGATGCCAGTATCTTCACTCTACCTTTTTAAAATGAGCGTGCTACAGAGTACAGCCTCTGAAAGACAGTCATGTCGGCCACAGATGCCAGCACTAGTGTCCTCTAGTAAGAGAGTGGCATCAGCGGAGGACCAAAATGCGAGACTCATTAGCCAATGAACAGCCAGGAATTGGTCTCGCGCTACTTTTGCATGCTAAAATAAAGCTGATAATGTACAATTTGATTCAAGGGATGAAAAACCCTTTCAAAGTACAATACAAACTGTCTATTTTGCTGCAACTCGACAGTGCTGGTCCATTGGAGTGAATGGAGATGTCGGAACTCTTCTATTATACGGCTCTGGCCAGCACCATCAGGAGTTTGGGGTGGCACCTGGGGTGGCCAATCAGATTTCAGGGGTGCCACTCCCTAGAAACGCCCCTGGCACCAATGCCGCCTGCACCTCCTCTCAGCATACAGACCAATTATACAAAATGAGGCAGCAACGGCGAAACGCTAATAAAACCGAAATGCGTGTCGACGTTTACGGGCACTCAGACTTGACTCTCATTCATTCTGTCTTTTCATGATGCGTACTAACTGTGGCACTTATTTGCAAACATAAAAAGAGAGTAAACATGACAGGCCTCTTAAGGATTCAGTTTGAAACGCTTGTTAATGATGATTTTGTCTCCCGTCATCATTCTCGACGACGGGGGGAGCGAGAAACGGAGGCCTAAACGATGTCGAGGATGATGTTTGTGAGAGTGGTAGGCAGCGCGTGCTCCGCTCTCTCTCCCGCAGCATGTTCATTCATTTACTCGAAGCGCGCATCGATGGAGTGACTCGGCACAGAAAGTGCCGCCGCTAAGTGGAACAGAGGAGGGGGAGCAGCTGGGTGAGATTCACCTGCCACTTCCAATGTGGATCAGAAATGTGCGCCCACACCGCCGCCCGGCAACCCCTCTCACACCGCCCGGCTGGGGGGACGGAGCGTGTTGTTGCGGCCACACAAATCACAGACAGACAGTAGATGGAATGGATGGCAGTGAATGATAGAAATGGCCACCTACTGTGTTTGATAGACAGGCGTTCAGATGGAAGAGGAGGCAATGCTGGGCGTAACGGTCTGACTCACCGCCCCAAAACCCTTAAGATTGCCAGAAACCAAAAGAGTCATTTACTCTGATGAAGGCCTTTGATGCTCAGGAGTTTTTTTTTTTTAAACCTTATCTTAGAGAAAATGTAAAGTATTTTTGACTTTTCCCGCCACCTGAGATAGAGTTGCGACTCTTCCTTCGCTGACAAGGTTCCAGCGACCTTCCTTTTTTGAAATGGGAACCAAATGTTGTTAGCATGGGTGCCACCTTTAGTTTGATGTGTTACTCAGTAGCTACATAGTCTCCGTTGGTCATTGATGGCTCTGAATACTTTAGTAGGCTTGTATTCAAGAATGTAATATTTTACTTTAGTACAAGATTTTAATTTCAAAGTACCTCGATGTGTTAGTGTTTCCTTGTACTGTAGCTTGCCAGGTTATTATTACAATGGCCAAACAGTACTTCTAACTGTAAAGCTATTGAATACTTATGCCAGAGTACTGTAAATCATGGTTTGTCAAACTATTTTAGTCCATGAGCAATTGAAGACTACACCCCCTGAGCCTCAAGTGCATTAAAACATTCTCGTAGTTTTGGCATTTGCAGACCTACAATGTACTGCCTGACATAATTGTCATCAGTATCCATTTTTTTTTAGCTATTTTGAATTTCCTTCCCAGGCCATTCCCTCCCTTGTCAAACACTAGATTTGCCTCAGCATGCAATGCCTCTTTGCCTCACAGGGGGGCAGTACTGTGGCATTGTCACACTGCTGAGAGCCACACAGGCAAGCTGCAAAAACCCTGCATTCCAGAAAGGATAACAGATTGCTAATATACATGATATAGAATCTCATATAACTTCAGATCAAGTCATTTTTACACAGACACTCCTCTCCATCTGTGACAGGCTGTCAGAGAACTGAGTGTCTCCGCTCTCAGGCTCGACGTTACCATCTGAGCTCTTCGACGTGATGTGCACTTTAGCTAGCACATGGCCCTGTCAAAGCAGGCCTGTATAGTTCATATATGAGATGAAATGAAACGATGAGGAGACAGAACGTCAGATCGCTCAAACATTAGATTTGCATTGTGCATATATAGCCTAAGTACAGTATAGCAACATGCCACAGGTGATGAACCAGAATGTTCTGTATTCACATGAAAAAAGTGCAGTGATGCAGATGTCTGCTTTTCACCCACAGGCTCATCTCATTTGGGTTCAGGGCCGACGGGCCGTACACATTTTTTTTAAATTATTCTTCACACAATGTGGAATCCAAACAAAGTCTGTCAAGTCAGACATGTAATGATAGACAGAAGGCAGAGGCTTATGGAAAGAGACAGGGTGTATAGACGCAGACACCACAGAAACACAGCAAAGCCATACAGTACACTGCCTGCCGCCAAGCAGTCAGACAGGCAGAGAGAGAGAGAGACTGAGACGTTGCGCTAAACAGTCACAAACACAGATGGTATTTTGGTAAAGACACAGACAGACAGGCGGACAAGATAGACAGTCGGAAAGACAAAGAGACAGTCAGCTGCTCAGTCATGAGACGGATAGACAGAAACAATATTCCATACAGATGGTTTCATACAGTCGATATGCGAATGCAGAAAGAGAGTCAGTCAATTAGACAGACATTTTGCTGCTCAGGCAGACAGGATGCGCATGGTCAGACAGACAGTCTACAAACAGATAGACTGATTGGCTGGCAGACAACTTGCTATAGACAGACAGGCAAGCAGGCATTGGGCATCCCAGATCAGATCACATTAAAAGGGGGGCCAATCAAGCAGGCAGCAGCTGGGACTGGCCAACAGGGAGAGATGTAGGGCCACACTGCCCCAATATATCCACGCAACATTAATATTTCAAATTTGTTTTTCTGGAAAGTTATAGGCCGGCTCATGGTTTTGGCTTCTATCACGTAACTTTAAAGCAGCAGCCATGTTTATAATTTTTCATAAAAGACCAGATTGATTATACTTAGCTGTAGCCTATATTTGAGTTTCAGTTGCTACAAATAAAGTATCACATAGAGTCACACATTAAAAGGAAATGTCTTTGGTGTAAAAGTGGGAAAGACATGATGTCCTGAGATTCAAATCCTGTCATGTATTGTATAGGCCTATCTTAATTTGAATTTCAGAAGTTGATAATAGCTCCTACATTTCAAAGAGCTGGCACATTGGGTCTAAATGGGCAAAAAAATAATTTGGCTAATAATTAAATTGGCCAGAAGAGTGTGATGCTATTCTGTCCATCAGCTGACTGCAGCTGGAAGTGACGATGAAACATTCCTGACTGAGGCTGAAGCGAGCAGAGCAGAAACAGTTCTCAGAATTCTGCCATTATCCACACATCCACACCTGTCCCATCCACTGACACAGTTATGTTATGCTGTTACATGATTCCATTACTGAAAATGAATCGCCTACCCCATTCCAAATTCAATTTGATTTGGTATGAAAGTGGTGCATTTAATAATCCATTCAATAGCAGAATATTAAAGCCATATAAACATTACAATCATAAGTAGGCTGCAATCACTTTCCTTGTTTGTTTCTTTTTAGAAAGTATAACACATTATTCTCAAGAGTTATTCTGATGATATTACCTTACTTTATACCCCAATAAAAATAATAATAAAATAATAAAATACAATAAGTAAAAATAAAATGTAACTATTGTGGCTGGCTGCCCGACGAAAGCTTTGGCTCCGTGCGCCCTTATATGCGCGCACAAGCACAGAGAGAGGGAGGGAGGGAGAGAGAGAGAGAGAGAGAGAGAGAGAGAGAGAGAGAGAGAGAGAGAGAGAGAGAGAGAGAGAGAGAGAGAGAGAGAGAGAGAGAGAGAGAGAGAGAGAGAGAGAGAGAGAGAGAGAGAGAGAGACTACTCATCTTCCTAAATCAACCAGTGAGTACAACAGAAGATGCGCTGGTGATCTCCAATGAGAGCCCTCCTCCCCCTCCACCACCTGCCAAGGTGACTTTGTCTCGGCACAAACTTCAGGCAGTCGTCTGGTGCAGCATGAGCGGAGGCAGACACCATGGCGATGCCATATGAGGCGGAGCGGAGGAACTGATCGAAGTCGCCGCTCAAAGTTTGTCTGAACCACTGTGACACTGACTAACAACTTTTGTTCTTTCTTTTTTCTTTTTTCTTTTTTTTTGACTTGTCGTCCGCCACTTGGATTGCTTGGATTCCGCGGTGTGTGACTTTATATGTTCGTCCAGGGAGACTCGTAGTTTTTTCGGGGTGGTCCGCTCTAAGGAAGGTGAGATGAAGGTACTCGGTTGGACCATAGTTTTCCTCTGCCAGTGGATCATGCGGAAGGTGAGTTTATTATATCCTCCGTTAAAGAAAAGTGAAATTCCTGCCCAGCGACGGAGGTTTTTTGGGGGTGCAGTGTTTGCAGCGAAGCGCACAGGTCTTCTGATTTTACACAGGCTTGATAGAAGTCACTCAGCTTAAATGTGGAATGATAACGTCTGGCTCGCATTTTTTATCGGAATCAGACTTGTTGGAGCCGCTGGAGCTGGTGATTTTATGATGGTTTTTGATCGCCTGCATGTGCGGGAATCTCCATAAAAATGTGTTCAAGTGGAACTTGATTCAAAGTTATTAAAATATCACCACAACAGCTGCCTAGCCTATACTATAAATAAATCACAATATAGCCTACGTTTTCTCCTTTTTTTGCCTAATTTTGTTCTATTTGTTTGGAAAAACGCGTGTGCGATTTTTCCTCCTGATCTGCAAACGCGCAAATTCTGCTGTCTGCGCGGTTCAGTTAAGCAGCCACCCTCCTTATCTAATTTATCTATTTGCGCTCCCAGCAACTTCCTCTCGTTTCTCTTCAGAAGTTAAACGCGCCCGCGGCTTGTTTTATTATCTCGGCATCTATATGGCAAATAGTTTGCAATTGGAAGCCTATTTGGCTCTGCTGCTGCTGCTGCTGTGGTTGCTATTTCTGTGTGCTTCTGTGCATGTGTGTGTGTGTGTGTGTGTGCGCGTGCGTGCGTGCGTGCGTTCGTTCGTTTGTATGTGTGTGTGTGTGTGTGTGTGTGTGCGTGTGTGTGCGTGCGTGTGTGCGTGTGTGTGTGCGCACTGCACACCATCTTTTTGTCTGTGTGTGAGCGCCTCTGTGAGTGTTTTCTTGATGAAAGTTGCTCCAGGCGGCCTACACCAAATGTAGCCTACAACCCGAAAAGCTGGCCGTGTTTGCATGGGTCACATTTTGCCACTTTATGAGGAGAGAGAATCACTTTGTAGTATGAGGCCATCATTTTAAAAGTGAAATCATTCCATAGGTGTAATAGAAAAAAGAAGAACACGATTCCTCTTGTTAAATTTGAACCAACTTGGCCCAAATTAAGTATATTCATTGAAATATGACCTCTAGACTGGTCCGTCTTACTATAGAAAGAGAATAAAACGTGACATTTTCACCAAAGTCCTCCTCTCCCGCCTCTTCCTCTGCCCCTCTATATACAACTCCTGTTTCCTCTTCCGTTTATCCTCCTCCATCATGTTTTATTGCAATTCATCCCTCGTTTCTAAGTGCCACTTATCTGCAAATATAGTCACAAAGTCTGACACAGTCACCTCCTCACAGGGCTTTGAGAAGACGCTAGGTTTTTCATCTGCTATTTTTACACGGCTTAAAAAAGCAGTAGCCCTGATGTGTAAAACAAGTCTTTATGGCGGAGGAACAACACTTGATTCAAGTGACAAACTGTGAGTGCTGAGGGGGCGGATGGGTGCCGAACCTTCACTGCTATAACAGATGTGTTTGGTGGCCCAGTAGCCAGCCTTCTTCCTATAGGCCTACACAAAATGTGACGGCTGTGTTTAGCGTATGATTTAAAGAACACCTTGCTGGCTGCTGGCAGATTGGGGTTACAGTACAGTAGGTTGTATTGTGACAGGTAATAACACCTATAACGCTTCTTTTGAAGATTAAATGCAAATCATTTGCTAAAGTGGGACTGCTATGCCTGGTCTTCCGCATGGGAGTGCAACCTCCCGTACGGCGGTGCAGTGGTAAGCGCTGTCGCCTCACAGCTCGAAGGTCCTGGGTTCGATTCTCACCTGGGACGCTGTGGGCGCTGGAGTTGTGACCCCCCCCCCCCCCCCCCCCCATATCTTATCTCGTCGAAAGGGCCTTTCTGTGTGGAGTTTGCATGTTCTCCCCGTACCCCCCCAGGGGGTTCCTCCGTACATAACCCCCCACTAAAAAACATGCAGAAGATCGTCATCCGACCAGTGACGACAACATCTGAAGTTGGTCCAATGATGGTCCAATGAAGGTCCCCGGGCGCTGGAAAGAAATAGCGACCACTGCTCCCGGCCTGCCCCCTGGAGGAAAGGACAAGCCTGGATGGGTCAAATGCAGAGGACATATTTCACCGGCCACCGTCAGCATGAGTGTGTGTGTAGTGGCCGCATGCATGTGTTGTAGTGTGTTCATGTGACAATAAAGACGGGCTGCCGTCTGAAATCGTGTTTTTAAACCTGGGTTCAAGTATTTGAAATGCCTTAGGATTAAACTATATCAGCCACGCCTTTCAATAATGTGCCATCTTGACAATATGTTGGATTTTTTTTTCTTGTTCTTTATGAGGGAGGGAGTATAATAATCTCATTCTGTTTTTAAAGACTGTGCGGTGCAAAGTCACACTGCATTTTGTCAGCGATCGGCTGAGACAATATGAAAAGTTCTTTGTGAGCGTCACAAGTGTGAGGGATTAAGATGTGAAGAATAAAGAAGGGAGTGGATATGAAGGTACTGGAGATGAAAACGTGATTTTGCAGAGAGGAGGAAGGATGAAAGCAAGGGAGAGGGGGGAGGGAAGGGAGTATTAGCTATCTCTAACTTCATTTTAGTGTCTCTATGAGCAAAAAGCCTGCTTAACTGCCATTTATAGAAGCTGGGAGGCCTACTGAAGTGCATGAAAGTAGTGTAGTGAACGTTTGTTGAAGTTGTGAAAGAAAGAAAGAAAGAGCGGCCTCTGCTCTGAACGTATAGTGCATAATAAATTGTTTTTGACGATTGTTGCATACAACTCACTGGCATTATTTTTTTTAACACATTAGGTATTTTAATATTTTTTTGTGTCATACCTAAATGAAAACATTTATAGGTATCTCAAACAGGTATTAAAAAAATCAACACATCTCCTGCATATGATGTCCAACACTGCCATATGCTGCATTGTACTGTCTCCACCTTGTAATATGTAGTGATCTGTACAGTAACAGCACTACAAAAGAAGAAACGAGGTGTGAAAACCTTCTTTTCTGTGCTGCGTTCCCTGTAGGAACAATAGCATTATCCAGCATCTCAACCTGACAAAATCCTCTTATCTCCCTCGCATGAAACATCTAGCTATACCCCAGGGATATTGCATTGACTTTAATTTCATTACATAGTCCTACTTTTGCATCTGTGCATCATGTATTTTGCAAAGCGTTGCATTTTCAGTACAATCCTAGTCTGTGTCTCTGTAAAATGTGTATGAGAAATATTAATGTTTACAAGCTGCACGTCTGTGTGTTATACTGTACATGCCATTGAGGAGAAAGCCTGGGCTATCAGAACAACAGGATCAGATTCCACCACAGATTAAGCCAGGCGGTTGGTGGTTTCCTTCCCTGTCTGTCTGTCTGTCTGTCTGTCTGTCTGTCTGTCTGTCTGTCTGTCTGTCTGTCTGTCTGTCTGTCTGTCTGTCTGCCTGTCTGTCTGTCTGTCTGTCTGTCTGTCTGTCTGTCTGTCTGTCTGTCTGCCTGCCTGTCTGTCTGTCTGTCTGTCTGTCTGTCTGTCTGTCTGCCTGTCTGTCTGTCTGTCTGTCTGTCTGTCTGTCTGTCTGCCTGCCTGCCTGCCTGTCTGTCTGTCTGTCTGTCTGCCTGTCTGCCTGCCTGTCTGCCTGCCTGCTTGCCTGCCTGCCTGGCTGCCTCTGGATCACCTAACTGTCAAACGGCCCAGTTTCAACAAGCAGGAGGCACATTATTGGTCTGTAATCTGTGCAAATTATATTCTCTGTTCACAAAGCGATTAGATATGTAATCTGTTGAATCATGATGACAGAAGCAATCACATTACTGCTATCTGTTGCCTCTGAAATTGTTCCCAGAGATCAACGCATTCTTTAGCCTAAAAAACTGGCACAGTTTCCTACAATATTTCAATGGATTTTAACACGGTATGCTACAAGGTTAAACAAAGATCAATTTTTATTAAATCTGGGGTTTTTCTCTGTTTCAATAGCCCGCCCTATGCCCCAGTTTTGAATCTGTTACTTTTAAAAACGAGTCATCACTTGCTTAGTGCAGTGAATACTTTGTATTAGCTTTAAGGAGAGGAAAATGTCATTTCAAAAGTATGAAACTGTCATATATTTTCGACTAGTGTAAAGTAACCCGTCATTTTAGAGCTATATGGCTTCTGCCGACTGCAGGAGTCAGAGAAATCTGTCAGCAGTGTTCAGGCAATGAGGATCATGTAGGATTTTAGACATTAACATAATTGCAAATTTGGTAATTCAATTAAGATGTTCTTTTTTTCCGACTGATAACATCAGCTATGTATAATAACTGTCTTAAGTGTAGCATATTCATTACTGTAAAACCCCACTAGTATTTTCTCTGTGTTCAAGATCAATCTGGCAGTATGGAATGGAGGCATGCAGGCAGAAACACTTGAAACTATATGGCACCAAAATACATTTCAGTTACAAACAAGGCATGCACTTTCTGTTTGACTGACAGGTCGACTATACGTTCCAAGCAAGGGAGCATTATGTCTGAAATTATTGATAAGGTGATGGTATTATTTTGAGGGCACAGAGAAAGAGAAACCCAGAACATATTCAGGACCATGGACAGAGCTGCTGCACCTCTCACAGCTGAACAGAGCCTATTGCCGAGTGACTATGAGGCAGAATGTGTATGTTTGTTCATTCTCTGCTGGAGCCACCTGTTCATGTTTGATATGCAGGTGTTAAAGATGTTCCTGGGTCATAGATTCAACCACTACTAATGCATTATAAATGCACTTTCTCTGACTTTTCCACCCCATTGTTCTGAATATCAATTGTGATTTCAGAGTGAATCCTCAAATCCTAGACAGTATTCAGAGGTTAGTGCCCCAGATAATGAGTTGGGCTATGACAGAAGTGTATTCATAGCACTTATACACATTTTATTGTCTCAGTCAAAGTTTGGCGTTGTTTGTTATTTGTTTTATTGTCTTCAAATTGCAGAAAACCGTAAAAAAAAAAAAAAGCACTCTGGCTTATTAAAGGGGTTTCTATTTTCTAAATACTTTTCAATGCAGAAGAAACAACACGGTCAACATGCTATACCAAGGCAAATGGTCCCTTTAAGACCACAAACCGCGTCACACGGTTTGCGGTCTTAAAGGGATACACACACAAATGAGGGATATACACACAAATGCTGCATCAGGTATCAATGGGTTAAAGGAGAGACTGCTCCTCTTCGCATTCTGCTCCCATGGAGCCTAGTAGGTGAGGAGAAGCAGCACAGTGTTAAATGAGGAGTAGGCTGTAGGTGAGGAGAAGCATCACAGTGTTGAATCAGGAGTAGGCTGTAGGTGAGGAGAAGCAGCACAGTGTTGAATCAGGAGTAGGCTGTAGGTGAGGAGAAGCAGCACAGTGTTGAATGAGGAGTAGGCTGTAGGTGAGGAGAAGCAGCACAGTGTTGAATCAGGAGTAGGCTGTAGGTGAGGAGAAGCAGCACAGTGTTGAATCAGGAGTAGGCTGTAGGTGAGGAGAAGCAGTACAGTGTTGAATGAGGAGTAGGCTGTAGGTGAGGAGAAGCAGCACAGTGTTGAATCAGGAGTAGGTTGTAGGTGAGGAGAAGCAGTACAGTGTTGAATGAGGAGTAGGCTGTAGGTGAGGAGAAGCAGCACAGTGTTGAATCAGGAGTAGGTTGTAGGTGAGGAGAAGCAGTACAGTGTTGAATGAGGAGTAGGCTGTAGGTGAGGAGAAGCAGCACAGTGTTGAATCAGGAGTAGGTTGTAGGTGAGGAGAAGCAGTACAGTGTTGAATGAGGAGTAGGCTGTAGGTGAGGAGAAGCAGCACAGTGTTGAATCAGGAGTAGGCTGTAGGTGAGGAGAAGCAGCACAGTGTTGAATCAGGAGTAGGTTGTAGGTGAGGAGAAGCAGTACAGTGTTGAATGAGGAGTAGGCTGTAGGTGAGGAGAAGCAGCACAGTGTTGAATCAGGAGTAGGTTGTAGGTGAGGAGAAGCAGCACAGTGTTGAATCAGGAGTAGGCTGTAGGTGAGGAGAAGCAGTACAGTGTTGAATGAGGAGTAGGCTGTAGGTGAGGAGAAGCAGCACAGTGTTGAATCAGGAGTAGGCTGTAGGTGAGGAGAAGCAGTACAGTGTTGAATGAGGAGTAGGCTGTAGGTGAGGAGAAGCAGCACAGTGTTGAATCAGGAGTAGGCTGTAGGTGAGGAGAAGCAGTATACAGTGTTGAATCAGGAGTAGGCTGTAGGTGAGGAGAAGCAGTATACAGTGTTGAATCAGGAGTAGGCTGTAGGTGAGGAGAAGCAGCACAGTGTTGAATCAGGAGTAGGCTGTAGGTGAGGAGAAGCAGTATACAGTGTTGAATCAGGAGTAGGCTGTAGGTGAGGAGAAGCAGTACAGTGTTGAATCAGGAGTAGGCTGTAGGTGAGGAGAAGCAGCACAGTGTTGAATCAGGAGTAGGCTGTAGGTGAGGAGAAGCAGTATACAGTGTTGAATCAGGAGTAGGCTGTAGGTGAGGAGAAGCAGCACAGTGTTGAATCAGGAGTAGGCTGTAGGTGAGGAGAAGCAGCACAGTGTTGAATCAGGAGTAGGCTGCAGGTGAGGAGAAGCAGCACAGGGTTGAATGAGGAGTAGGCTGTAGGTGAGGAGAAGCAGCACAGTGTTGAATCAGGAGTAGGCTGTAGGTGAGGAGAAGCAGCACAGGGTTGAATGAAAAGCAGGTCAGTTTGAGATCCAAGGAGGTGATGATGAGGTTAGAGAGGAGTGGACCTTCATGTCCAGCCGCTTGAAGATAAGTGTCTCTGACACATTCCATCATTTAGCAAAGTCCAGATGCAGCACATTGCACCAGCTGCAACCAGCTCCAGTCTTGAGCAGAGCGGATGTGTCTGGGTTTTAAAAGCAGAAGCAGATCACACCTCTTCAGGCAGACAGGCACACAGCCGCAAATAGAGCCCGCAGTGTTTTAACTGTCAGACACGCAACTGACTTTGGAACTGATTTTAAGCTCCGGTCCCTATATAAGTTCTTGAGGTAAATTTGTAGAATTTGGTCTCAATCTAGGACTCTAGGGTCTACAGGAAAATATACATGTACCAGTAGTTTTATTATGCAGCAATCCATCAGAAACAGGCCTGTGTCTCAATTTGGACATTGACTCGTTTATGGAATATATTGTATACACCAAAGATATATCTAACTGTTTTAGAGAGCACATAGTGTTAGGTTAAAAAATAAAAAATAAAATACGATTAAGTTTGCTCAATGATGCAGAGTAAACATGGCATTTGCAGCTTTGTCTTCACGCCAACTTATCAAAACATTTATTGCGGTCTTCATTTCAAGGCAGATTTTTCACTGGTCTCAAAGATCTAATCCAGATTAGATGACCATTTTCACAAATGTTTAGCTTTGATAGTCTGTTATTGTGGGCCAAATTCAGATTGCGATAAGTTATATGGGTGGAGATGATGTGCATTTGAGCTGTTCGTACTCAGACGTGGACCATTTGACATGCAGATCTTGGGTGTATTAGCTTGCTCGGTGACAATGACTCCCCCCCCCCCTGTATTTTCACGCAAAATCCTGTGTGCTTATAATTCACTTCTGTTTAGGTAACGCTTGAATATTGAATTGGTAACATGCAGATGGGACATTCATTTGATATAAATATAGCAACATTCACTTTACAAGACAAAAAGATGAGTTTGTTAATGACAACTGCTCTCCTCAATTCACTGACAAGCCTTGCATTGCATTGGCCTGATGGTCAGGAACTCAAGAGGCTCCGTCGGCAGCTCCCTGCAAGCTCTGCCAACCGACCGGCTCTGACCATTTATGGCTTTCCTTACCGTTCCCTGCGTGTCGCTCTCAAATCCTTCCGTCACTATGAAACAACAATAACAACTCTTGCTACACGCTACAACTCGCTACACTCTGAAAACGGTACATTTTGACTCCACACCGGTCACGTCCGCTCAATTTTGATCGGGTAAAGCGCAGCATGCGAGCCTGCACCCTGCGAGCGCCGTTGCACTCCTTTTCACAGAGCTTGCCGACAGATTTTCGATGTAAGTCGAAAGTCTGTCTCGAGAGATTAAAATGAGACACCTATGACATTTGGAACCCAACAGGATGGAATCAGTCTGTCTTTGTACATCAGTGTCTGGCTGATACTGTAGATTATGCATTCTTTGCATATCTGTTCATTGCCTTTAAGAAGTATGCCATGCAATAGGAGACGGTTGGAACTTGGAAGCACTGTATTCCCACAACAACCCAGTCTCCCTGAGCAGCTGACACAACCCCCATGGTGGAAGTTTCACAGAGGCTATGGAGGCCATGGCCAGCCACCGTTGCCCCTCCCACTGGCCGTGATGCCCTGATATCCCTACGGCCTACAGCACAGCGTTCTGCATGCAGTGAAATGTTATTTCTCACCTTTTTTCTTTTGCTATTTCTGCCCGTCGCTGTGGTGACGGTCATGGGATTGTAGAAATTGGGTGTGGCAACAAAGCTGAGACTTGCATTTATGTGTGATGTAGGGCTGAGTAGCCGAGTATCGGACTTCCTGGTTCGACCCGATTCCAGATACGATACGATACGATATGATTTTATGTTGATATTTCAGTTATAATACTAATTTTATGAAATAGATTCTCAAAGAACTAATGCTGTAAATTGTATAATCATCCCTCTAGCCTGGTGCATTATTCAAAATATGAATGTTTACCAGATGTTTACCAGATCTCGTTGCATAAAGAAACCAAACCACACGAGTCTAACGGGGTTAAAGCTTCAAGCATCCACAGGAAATGGCATTATTAATATATAAATATTGGGATTTATCAATTGATATCAGTTCCTTCAAATGAATATCGATTTGATATTGATATTTGATATATATTTTTTAACCCAGCCCTAGTGTGATGAAATAATGGCCTCATAGCAGGCGCGTAGCCACGGGTGTGCTAGGGTGTGCCAATGCCACCCAGACAGGCCGCTGGCACACCCAAAAAAAATGGGGTAAAAAAGGTTTTTTGTTTTGTCTGCAAAACACATCAACGCTGTCATGCACTGTGTCCAACTTATCCTATGTGCGAATAGAAATCACGCTCCGCTGACCTATGTGCCCCGGAGCATCATGGGAATAGTTAAGCTGTCGTCCACGTAAAGTAAACAAATGCACGCACAGCTGTAGCAGCAGCAGCAGCCCAAATCTAGAAGACATGAAACAAAGCTCGCTTTTAAGCTTTTTCGGCAAAGGCAAGAAACGTCGCTTTGACGACGAGGAAGAAGATGACTCATTGTCACCCTCCCCCTCAACAAGTGCAGATTGTAGTGCACCCTTCCCGCACCTGTATTGGTGGTGTACAGTGGAGAAGAGAGACGATTATGAAGAAGATGATGCAGCCGAAACAATGACGTTAACAGCAGGGAACGCAGCCAACAACACACTGGAGGTTTGTGCAGAGCCAGAGGACACTGAGAACGCTACAGATCTCTCTGCAGTAGACAAACCTTCATGCCAACCAAATTTGCGTTCTTTCCCGACTAGAACACTCATTGGAAAAAGTAGGTGAGACTTTTTTGAGATACTAAACAAAGTGGTTTTACATGTTACCAAAAAATACAATTTAATTGACTGCTTCTACCTGCTAATAATGAGTGTGAAAAGGAGCAAACAACACACAAATATTCCTCTAAATCTGGTTTGAAAAGACCCAAAAAAAATTTGGCGGGCTTTCTGTGGCACACCCAATGAGCCAAGTCTGGCTACGCTACTGCCTCATAGTAACCATTTCAATGTGATGACAGCATTTTTTTTTACTTGGCCACCGGGGAAATAAAACCCGAACTAAAGCTAAAGCTGTATGGTTAAATAATGTAATTTAGCCCTGGATTTACATTAATGCACACTTAGCATCATTTTCTGTATAAAATACTTGTAATATAAATTTACATACACCCAAACTTATCCTGCTTAGTGCCCCCAGATGTGCAGGGCCGGCCCTGGGAAAGGATTCATGTTTCCTGGAGTAACACCATCATGGACCGCCTGCAGTTCCCCCACAGAGCCAACAGGTCTGTAGACGATGCTATAAATATGCCCCCTCCACTCCATTCTCGCACCTGGACACTGCAGGAACCTTTTGTTAACCTGTGGGTTTATGAAACAGCAAAGTTTGTGTTCACAAATGAGGAGCAGTTTTATGACTTGTGAAACGTAAATGTTTTTTCACACGATTTTCAGAAAACGCTTCAAAAGGGATAAAAATGGTCCTGTGAATTATGTCCTATGGTTATTTTTGTTTTTTCTTTAAATGCATAGTGTCATCATCAGTTGCAGCAATCAACCTCTCCACTGATGACAACTCCTAGTGACATCATCAGTGATGTCATAAATCCCCCTATGATGCATAGTGACATCATCAGTGATGTCATAAGATGCATAGTGACATCATCAGTGATGTCATACAATGCGCAGTGACATCATCAGTGATGTCATAAAACGCATAGTGACATCATCAGTGATGTCATAAATCCCCCTCGGATGCATAGTGACATCATCAGTGATGTCATAAAATGCATAGTGACATCATCAGTGATGTCATAAAATGCATAGTGACATCATCAGTGATGTCATAAATCCTACCCTGCTGGTGGATAAATAGTCGTAGACGGACAGTTGATCAGACAGTACGAGTACGAACACAAAGTGGATAATGATGAGCACCAAGTCAAGCCAAGTTTATTTGTATAGCACATTTCATACACAGGCAATTCAAAGTGCTTCACATAAAATGGCAGGGGAAAAAAAAACGACCTTACCATCTCACAGTGACCCGATGACAAGCAGCCTACGAGCCCTCAGCCTGGGAGCAGAGGAGGCGCGGGGAGCCTCCACTGCCACCAGAGGGGGTGCCACCACCTACCACCTGGTGAAGTGGATCACCTGGAAGAAGAAGAAGACGCCCATCGTCACCCAGAGTCAGAGTGGGCCCTGCCCCCTGCTGGCCATCATGAACACACTCTTCCTCCGCAGGAAGGCCAAGCTGCCGGCTCAGACTGAAGTCATCACTACTGAAGAGCTGATGTCTCATTTGGCAGACCGTGTGTTGTCCGTCACACCCAGAGAGAAGGCAGATGGTATGGAACTCAACTTCCAACAGAACGTGAGCGATGCCATGGCGGTGCTGCCTAAGCTGTGCACGGGTCTGGACGTGAACGTGCGATTCACAGGCGTGACGGACTTCGAGTACACGCCCGAGTGCATCCCCTTCGACCTGCTCGACATCACACTGTACCACGGCTGGCTGCTCGACCCACACAGTCCAGAGATGGTGACGGCGGTGGGGGGGCTGAGTTACAACCAGCTGGTGGAGAAAATCCTCCACTGCAAACGCTCTGCAGACAGCAGCCAAGTCAGCCAAGGACTGGTGGCAGAGCAGTTCCTGGAGTCCACGGCCACTCAGCTGTCGTACCACGGCCTGTGTGAGCTCCACACCGTGGCCCGGGAGGGAGAGATCTCTGTCTTCTTCAGGAACAACCACTTCAGCACCATGACCAAACACAAGGGTCACCTGTACCTGCTGGTGACGGACCAGGGCTTCCTTCACGAGGAGGGTCTGGTGTAGGGATGCAACGATTATTTTTTTTGATCCACGATTATAGTCTGAGAAAAAACCACGATTATCACGGTTTCACGATTATTGTTATGGACGTATAAAAATCACATGAGCATTCTCTAAATAGAGGTTTTATTGTATTTCCCCCACAATCTTAACAGTTGCTGCCTTCCGGAATACTAATGCACGATATGGATTTTTACAGCCGATAGTATAGGCCTACGCTAACCGATAAATATTCTCCTGGCCAATAACCGATACGTTAAACATACTATTGTTACTTTTTTCACATTTTTGTATTTAAAAAAATAAGTTCTTAACCTGTATTTTATGCACACCTGGGATTAAAAAAAGAAGAAAGGGCAGATGTAGTGAGCAAAGATGGATGATTTAATATTCCATGGCTCTGACCTAATCAAATCTAACTGACATCACTATTGTGAACATAAAACAAACAACATTTCTGATATAATATATATAATATATATATATATATAATACAAAAAATATTTTATTATTTTATAGAAGCGAAAGCCTATAGCTGCTTAGTCTGCAGAAAAAAACACAAAAGGCATAGTAACTTAGACTCTTATTGGCATGTTACTGGCAACTAAATGTGCCGTCTGAAATGAATTTTGCATTGGGGTCAGTTCTATTGAAGTGATGATGGGGCAGGCATGGAAAGCCTCACTATAAGCCATCATGTGTCGTTTCACTTTTTACTGGAAAATGCTCCCTCTGGATTAAAGAAAGGACACTCTGTGGTGTTGACTGGTGTTTGTTATGTAAATGTGCGCATTTGTTTTCCTTGTCTCAGTCAGATCATGACTGCCAAGCAGCTAGCTACGTTAGCTTCACGTTATTAGGCCTACATGTAACGTTAGCGGGTTGCTTTTGGAGTTGACACAAACCCTTGATGTTTCTTTTCGTGTAAAGCATGAGGTTCTCTATGGTTTAGGCCAGCGCTGGGAGCATGAAGTGCTTTAAATGCGGGGATGTTTGGTCACACAACGAGCTTGAGGAACTATGTACGCTAGGCTATGGCCAGCTAGCTAACATTAGCCACAACAGCTAACGTTAACGTCAATGACTGTATGTTAACGCTAAACAAATCCGCTGCCTCTTCCCCACGTTTGGTTTAACGTAACACCAGCTCAGACTTTCCCCTAATCTCAGAAACCTTGCGGGACATGTATTGCAACATTTATGTTGGGCTGGCATCCATGGCTAGGCTAGACTGGCTACTACTGGGAGACATGGCAGCTGCCTGTGTTTGGTGCCTCCGCTAAATAGTCCGTGCGGAAACGAAGCGAGAGAGACAGGTTCCTCTCCTTCCAGCGCCGTCTGCGCCGCATGGGAGTTTAAACTGACGGACTGTTGTGAAACAAAACACTCGGTGTAGCGGAGCCTCTGCGGTTATATAACCGTGACGTTTTAAATCGCGGTTAATAGTCAAACCGGTTAACCCCTGCATCCCTAGTCTGGTGTGGGAGTCTCTGTGTGACGTGCAGGGAGACGGGAACTTCTGCAACTCGGACTTCACACTGTGGCGCCCTCCTCAGCACACGGCACAGGAGCAGCAGAGGCAGATCGACGAGGACAGCGGCTTAGCCCTGGAGCTGTACCAATGGCCCGAGCTGAAAGAAGTCCAGGGACTGCAGCAACATGAACCACTCCAGCCCACTAGCGTAGCCAGACTCGGCTCATTGGGTGTGCCACAGAAAGCCAGGGTGTGCCAGGGGGCGGACTATTTTTTTCAAAAAAAAATTGGGTCTTTTCAAACCAGATTTAGAGGAATATTTGTGTGTTGTTTGCTCCTTTTCGCACTCATTATTAGCAGGTAGAAGCAGTCAATTAAATTGTATTTTTTGGCAACATGTAAAACCACTTTGTTTAGTATCTCAAAAAAGTCTCACCTACTTTTTCCAATGAGTGTTCTAGTCGGGAAAGAACGCAAATTTGGTTGGCATGTTCGTGTGGACCCGTATATTATTAGAAATCTGAGACGCATGCAGATGCATGACTGAAAAGTCTCCTGGCTAACGTTAAATGCGAAGGGACACGCCGCCAACATCTTCACTGTGCGTGGCGTGCATTAGAAAGTGCGTTTCACAGTGATACATGGGGGCTGCTAGTACTGTTAACGCTAGTTAGATAGTACAGTAGTGTGGCAGTCTCTAATATGCTACCGCCGTTCATTCCCCCAAAAGCACACACAACAGCGCTAGAAACAATCACATACATGTTGTGACTTGTGTACTCACCATGCGATCATCAAATAATAATCCAAAGTACGCGAAACTGTCATTTTCAAAGTAAATCCATAGCGAGAGGAACCAGCAAGAGTGGTTCCAAGAGGGTTACCTCTCTGCAACGAAAATCACTTCCTTGTTTGCCTGAGACGCATGGGTACACATGCGTCTCAGGCAAACAAGGAAGTGATTTTCGTTGCAGATGGGAACGCTCTTTGCTACTTATTTTCTCTATGGATTTACTTGCAGGCGGACAGTTGGACACAGTGCATGACAGCGTTGACATGTGTTTTGCAGACAAAACAAAAAACCTTTTTTACCCCATTTTTTTTGGGTGTGCCAGCGGCCTGTCTGGGTGGCATTGGCACACCCTAGCACACCCGTGGCTACGCGCCTGCTCCAGCCACAGGGCTGATATCATCATCATCATCATCATCATCAGTATATAAATGGGAGCTGGGGCTCTGTCTGTTAACGCAAATATGTCCGAGGCGGAGGTTCCATGTTGAAACTTACGGCGGTCCGAGTTGTCATGAATGCGGTATCACAGTGGGACAGAGAAACAGAGAAACAAACAGACAGAGCCCTAGCTCTATACTGACTGATGATGATGATGATGATTGATTGATTGATTGATTGATTGATGGATGCATTTGTAATTGCTCAATTCTTTAATGAACACTGCTAGCTCTGCATTGTGAGGCTCTCTTTTTGCTTGTGTTATGTAACTCGTATTGTGCTGTATGTTACTGTTTCCTGTTTGTGTATCTGTACTCGCTCTGGTATTGTGCTGTATGTTACTGTTTCCTGTTTGTGTATCTGTACTCGCTCTGGTATTGTGCTGTATGTTACTGTTTCCTGTTTGTGTCTCTGTACTCGCTCTGGTGGCAAACCATGTTTCCCCTCGGGGATTAAGAATAAACGCCATACCATACCAACTGTGATGTCACACATAATACCTTCCACATCCAAAAAGTGACTTCTTCTTTCTTAACTCATTGAGTGCCAATGACGACAATCGTCAATTCGATTAGTGACGTAGAGTGCCAATGACGACGATTGTCGTCAATTGCGTTTTTTGACGGTGGGGCGTGGATCAAAGCCTATTACATCTCCTATAAAAATATGGGAGCTATTGAAGGTGTATAACCTATTTTACAGACCCATTAGGTGGCGACAGTGCTCTCCAGATTAGAGAAAGGTCCGGAAAACAGCAGGAAAAAGCCCCGTGATGAAAGAGAAACCGCTCATGCTGCAGCCAGAGCCATATAGATGGCTCTGGCTGCAGCTGACGTTGGCTGCGAACAGCAGTCAATCCGCGCCCACAACTGAGCCCCTCTGCCTCTGTCTGTCTGTCTGCATAGTTTCTCCACACGATTAGCCGCCAGAAAGGCAGCACCCGACGCCGAAGGGCCAAACCATTCTCTTTCCGTGTAGCGCTGGGAGCCGGCGCACAAAAACGGAGCGCTCCGAAAATAGACTGGGTGCGTGAGGCTGTGTGTTAGTGTGGGGAGGAGTTTGCAGCTGAGGGGGGGAGATGGGGGTGGGGCACGCAGCTAATATGTTCTGATGTAGTGACGTGGTGTAGTTGTGTGGTGACACAACTACACCACGTCACTACATCAGAAAATATTAGCTTCAGACTCAGTGAATGTGCTTGAAATGCTTAATTTCACAAAAGGCGGAATATCTCAGCTTCTAATTTGAAACGTCTCTTTTTGCTCAAAACAACCTATCTTCTCCGGCTCATAACTAAAGAACGGAAAATGGTATCAATAAACTTTTTTTTGCAGATGATAGAAGAGAGTTCTCATCGTTCTTTGTGCGTGTTCGGTGTTTACATAGTAATATCACACAATATTCTGTGGGCCTCGAGAAATCACTGAAAACGCTCTGAAACTCTGGCACTGGGAGCGTCCGTTCTCCAAAAGTGGCTGGCACTCAATGAGTTAAAGGGCCCATATTTTGCTAATATAATGTATTATTGTTTTATTGTTGGCCTCCAGTAGAGTAACTTATTGCATCATTCATAGTTCAAAAAACTCAGTTTATCTTGTACTGGCTCTCACTGCCCCCTTCAGTTCAGCCTCTGTCTGAAACACTCTGTTTTAGGTCCTGTCCCTTTAAGAACCACCACCCTCCTGGAAATACTCCAGGCGGGCAGCGCGAGACAGTTTGTGTTTGCAAACCTCTTCCCCGCGTTGAGAACCACTGCAAATCACAATCGTGCCGAGAGGGTGTGAGAGGGAGAGGACGCTGTGTTTGGCTGCAAAAAAAATCCAAGAGTACCTGGCAGCTGCAGCCAGACCCTTCTCAAAAGCTGTGATGTAGTAGCTCATACTACATCACAGTTGCTCGAGTAACATCATGATGGCATCACAACTGCCTGAGTGACAACCCAGTTGGGCAAACACAGTTGCTCGACTGACATCACTGATGACATCACAGTTGCTCGAGTGACATCACTGATGACATCACAATTGCTCAAGTGACATCACTGATGACATCACTGATGACATCACTTCTAGTGCAGTGATACTCAACCCGAGGCTCTAGAGCCACATGCTGCTCCTTTATGGGTAGTTGTGGCTCTTTTAAATCCTACTTAAAATACATAAATCATTAAAAATCTGATAAAATAATGGGAGGAAAGGGATTTTTTTTAATTGTGGCTCTTGCAAAGCTTTTTTTGTCAGTTCAGTTGACTTCAGTTGATGTATATGGAGGAACCACTGTGTACAGTTTGATCAAGCCCTAACGCAAACAAAACCAGCAGGGTAACAGTAATTACAATTTAAAATCGGTTAAGAATACAAAATCGCCCAGAAGTGTTATTGGAAAATTGGATCTGAAGCTCCAGTGCAAACACAGCCAGGGAGCGAGAGAAGCAGAACCCTCAGCTCTGGGTTTTCTATGCCAGAATCATCTGAGGAGAAGGCCTGCTGGCCAGCTGCTGTCTGGGCCCCAGGGGGGCCACACATCGCCTGGCCCCCAGGAGGGCCACACATTGCCTGGCCAGAGCCATCGTCCAGCCTCTGATACAGCTCTCTGCCACTGCCAGCTTGACTAGTGGAGGAGGAGGAAGAGGTGTAACTCTGTGTGTGTCCATGGGTCTCATTGTTTAGTCTGTGTGTTTGCATTTCTTTCTTCTCTTATTCTCTCAGGTTTATGTTCTTCTGTTTCCTCCATATCAAACAGTTGCTCTCTCTCTCTCTCTCTCTCTGTGTCTCTGTGTCTCTCGCTCTCTCTGTGTCTCCCTCCCTCCCTCTCTTTGTCGACCCCCTCTCTCCCCTGAGTTGAGGGAAGGGCAGAGCAGGCGAGGCACATACGGAGGTCCAGGTCAAGATAAGCACACCTGATCTGTCTTGAACTGAGCTCTATCCCCAGTACTGCAGAGCACACACTCACACAGCATTCTAATGCCTCCCCACCTACCTCCATGGGTGAGCCCACCATTATTACAATAGTATTATTGTGTATGACTCACCAACAGCCTTACCGCTGGAAAACTGCTCCCCGAGAGTTGGAGAAAAGAAAAGAAAAAAATGTCTGAGTAGAGACGATAATGTCTGAAAAGGAATCGAATTAAAATATTACTGGTATTAATTAAAATATTACTGGTATTACGTTTGTCATAAAGCTGTGTGACACAGACATGCATGCAGAAATGAATTGTCCGATAGAGAGGTTTCCCATCTCCCGTGTCCCCAAGTGCACGCACACGCACACACACGCATGTGCACACACCCACAGACACACACAGCACGCACGCGCACACACACACACACACACACACACACACACACACACACACACACACACACACACACATACATACATACATACATAGTAGTAAAATTAAGCAGAATGCAGGTTACGTGATTTCCCTATTGTTCCTGTTTATTACGCAGCAAGTAGCAGTGAGGTGTGACAGACCTGATGGCAGCAGGCTGAGGTGTGACAGGCCTGATGGCAGCAGGCTGAGGTGTGACAGGCCTGATGGCAGCAGGCTGAGGTGTGACAGGCCTGATGGCAGCAGGCTGAGGTGTGACAGGCCTGATGGCAGCAGGCTGAGGTGTGACAGACCTGATGGCAGCAGGTTGAGGTGTGACAGGCCTGATGGCAGCAGGCTGAGGTGTGACAGACCTGATGGCAGCAGGTTGAGGTGTGACAGGCCTGATGGCAGCAGGTTGAGGTGTGACAGGCCTGATGGCAGCAGGTTGAGGTGTGACAGGCCTGATGGCAGCAGGTTGAGGTGTGACAGGCCTGATGGCAGCAGGTTGAGGTGTGACAGACCTGATGGCAGCAGGTTGAGGTGTGACAGACCTGATGGCAGCAGGCTGAGGTGTGACAGGCCTGATGGCAGCAGACTGAGGTGTGACAGGCCTGATGGCAGCAGCAGGCTGAGGTGTGACAGACCTGATGGCAGCAGACTGAGGTGTGACAGACCTGATGGCAGCAGACTGAGGTGTGACAGACCTGATGGCAGCAGACTGAGGTGTGACAGACCTGATGGCAGCAGACTGAGGTGTGACAGACCTGATGGCAGCAGACTGAGGTGTGACAGACCTGATGGCAGCAGACTGAGGTGTGACAGACCTGATGGCAGCAGACTGAGGTGTGACAGACCTGATGGCAGCAGACTGAGGTGTGACAGACCTGATGGCAGCAGACTGAGGTGTGACAGACCTGATGGCAGCAGCAGGTTGAGGTGTGACAGACCTGATGGCAGCAGGTTGAGGTGTGACAGACCTGATGGCAGCAGCAGGTTGAGGTGTGACAGGTCTGATGGCAGCAGGTTGAGGTGTGACAGACCTGATGGCAGCAGGCTGAGGTGTGACAGGCCTGATGGCAGCAGACTGAGGTGTGACAGGCCTGATGGCAGCAGCAGACTGAGGTGTGACAGACCTGATGGCAGCAGCAGACTGAGGTGTGACAGGCCTGATGGCAGCAGACTGAGGTGTGACAGGCCTGATGGCAGCAGCAGGCTGAGGTGTGACAGACCTGATGGCAGCAGCATGAGGTGTGACAGACCTGATGGCAGCAGCAGGTTGAGGTGTGACAGGCCTGATGGCAGCAGGTTGAGGTGTGACAGGCCTGATGGCAGCAGCAGGTTGAGGTGTGACAGGCCTGATGGCAGCAGCAGGCTGAGGTGTGACAGACCTGATGGCAGCAGCATGAGGTGTGACAGGTCTGATGGCAGCATGAGGTGTGACAGACCTGATGGCAGCAGCAGGTTGAGGTGTGACAGACCTGATGGCAGCAGCAGACTGAGGTGTGACAGACCTGATGGCAGCAGCAGACTGAGGTGTGACAGGCCTGATGGCAGCAGACTGAGGTGTGACAGGCCTGATGGCAGCAGACTGAGGTGTGACAGACCTGATGGCAGCAGACTGAGGTGTGACAGGCCTGATGGCAGCAGCAGGCTGAGGTGTGACAGACCTGATGGCAGCAGCAGGTTGAGGTGTGACAGGCCTGATGGCAGCAGCAGGCTGAGGTGTGACAGACCTGATGGCAGCAGCAGACTGAGGTGTGACAGACCTGATGGCAGCAGCAGGCTGAGGTGTGACAGACCTGATGGCAGCAGCATGAGGTGTGACAGGTCTGATGGCAGCATGAGGTGTGACAGGCCTGATGGCAGCAGGTTGAGGTGTGACAGACCTGATGGCAGCAGCAGGCTGAGGTGTGACAGGCCTGATGGCAGCAGCAGGTTGAGGTGTGACAGGCCTGATGGCAGCAGGTTGAGGTGTGACAGGCCTGATGGCAGCAGGTTGAGGTGTGACAGACCTGATGGCAGCAGCAGGTTGAGGCCTGACAGGCCTGATGGCAGCAGACTGAGGTGTGACAGGTCTGATGGCAGCAGGCTGAGGTGTGACAGGTCTGATGGCAGCATGCTGAGGTGTGACAGGCCTGATGGCAGCAGGGAGAAAATGAACACTTAGCTGGAGCCGATAAAGGGACATTATAGCTGGGTGTGTCATGGCCCTGTGCCAAGAGGGCAGCCATCCATCACTAGACTGTCCTGAAGAGGAGGGGGGGGGGGGGGCTGTATCAGCTTCCATTTTGCTTTCCATTGTTGGTGAGACTAGGTACACTTTGATACTAGGGCTGTGCCGATTCACTTATCTCCCGATTCGATACTATCACGATACTTGGGTGCCGATTCGATATATATTGCGATTCTTAAGTATTGCGATTCTACGATTATTGCGATTCGATATTACGATTTATTGTGATTTGTGTTTCTTGTTTTCTTTTCCTTTTTCAGTTTGTTTGCTTTTTTACACCAGAACATGGGAAAAGTTGAATCATACACTTCTAGAGACTGTATATTATATCATGAGTAGGGCTGGGTGATATAGTTAAAAAGTATATTGATATAACATCTTTCATATCAGTCTATATCGATAATTATTGATAATTTTAATTACCCTTAATAAAAAACATGAGAAGAAAAAGGTTGCATTTTATTTTGAACCACCTTATTTTCAAGGCACACAGGTAGGTCTAATTTGTCACACACACACACATACATGCTCTGAGTGCAACTGCAAGCATTATTTACAGACATGGTGACGTTTTACTTTGATGACAGCCTAGCGTTGCCAGCCTTCTAAAAGAACGTTTGGTAACGTGTATTTCAGGGTTGTAGGGTTAACGTTAGGTGAATCAGAGGTGTGTAAAAGCCTGGGTTTTGCGTTGACTTGCTTAACTACAAATAGTCATAGGCTTATGTAGGGCTGGAGGGCGACCGCGCTGGGGACCGCGCGTCGTTAGTTGGGCGAGAAAAAGCCTTGCCTCGCTGAAAATGCGGTACATTTCTCCAGTACAGTTTTATATACGCATCAAGACTCCGCCCAAGCAGAAGACATAAAGTCATATAAGCTGTGTGCTCAATAGATGACACAATGAGTTATTCCTGTCCCAAAGTACAAGTAAAACCTTTCCAACACTTCAAATGTGTCTCTGCTCACAGAAGCGAATTGAGCTGCGGATGCCATTCCCTAAAGTAACATTGCAGACGTCTGTATTTGTTAAATTGGTGTCTTAACATTAACGTTAATTTCCCGGGCTCTTATTAATAGAACACATGTTAACACGTTACGTTAACACGAATTGAAACTCACCCACATCGAATTATTTGTAACGCCGGGTGAGATCAAACGAGAGGCGTCAGCGGAGGACCAAAATGCAAGACTCATTAGCCAGGAATGGGTCTCGTGCTACTTTTGCATGCTAAAATAAAGCTGATAATGTACAATTTGATTCAAGGGATGAAAAACCCTTTCAGAGTACAACACAAACTGTCTATTTTGCTGCAACTCGACAGTGCTGCTTATCCAGGAGATGTCGGGACTCTCAGCTCTGGATAAAACCATCAACAACAATCACTAGCAATGCCACCATTGTCAAGGGATATGATTAGCTGTGTGAGTGGGGGCGGGTCACGGGGCGGGTGCACTCGGAGTTTGTCTGTTAAATGATTGGCTGTTTCCGTGTCACTTGTACTAACAAGGTACATGATTGGCTGTATGAGCCATGGAGCAGAGGGAAGCGCTCTATAATGTACTGGATGAAAGTGGTAACATTTCATACATAAACAAACGGGAAAAAAATGACGCGATTATCGATTCTGGAATAAAAGATCGATTAAAAAAATTGTGACATTAAAAATCGCGATACTTAAGTGAGTCGATTTTTTCCCCCACCCCTATTTGATACTCACATCCAAAAAGTGTCCATGAGTCCAAGTTAATGTTGAAATAAAATGACAAATATTTATTAAATGCTTCCAAAAATGATCAGGGCAGTTCAAGAAATGTAAATCAGTCTTTCTTGTCAATTCGAGCAAAACAGGATCAAAGGGATAAATCAGGATTCAGTTAATGTGGTTCAAAGAAAATGTATGCCCTTCCTAGTCTCTCACCAAACAGTTTGCACCAAACCCACTTCCTGTCTATCTTACTACAGGTGTGACTGAACATAGCCCCGCCCCTCGCCATGCAATTCTCAGGTCTAAAGCAAACAGATAGGTACCCATGTAACATTGGAATAGTATGCAAACCATCCAAAAGCAATAAATCTCAATATTAGAATAGAGAGTAAAGTTATAAAGGGAATACTTCAAATACGTACAATGGCTCCAACTTCTTTTGACTAACTTTAATCCTGACTAGGGTCAACATATATTTGAGTATAACACTAGGCTACTTCAAATATTATCCGAGCTGCTTGATGTTGCATGTACAGTATGAGTTACCTTGGCAGACATGCAAGGGGCCCGAAAATGTGTCTTGTTTTTATTTATGTATTTATTTCAATTTATTCAAGTACTAGTTTGTCCAAGTCTCCTCCGGGGTTTTGTTTGTTGTTGTTGTTGTTGTTGTTGACGTCCTCTTTTGCATGTCTTAATAAATAACGCAGCAGAGGAAGATGCTTGGGTGTGAAGTGGTCAGCCCTACTTTAGATTGCTCTGCTGGTGTTGCTCTACTTTGAGAGGTCCCCAGTCATCTCCGTGATGTGAGCAGTGACTAAAAGTGTCCTCGTCGCTCGCTCACTCTCTCTCTCTCTCCCCCCTCTCTCTCTCTCTCTCCCTCCTCTCTCTCCCTCTCTCTCTCCCCCCTCTCTCCCCCTCTCTCTCTCTTAGGGCTGGGTATCGCCACTCATTTCCCGATTTGATACGATTCCGATACACAAGGTCTCTCGATTTCGATTCCATTTCCGAATCGATATTGATATTTCAGCAACAGTTACAAATATCAAATTTGCTTGGATGTGAAAGAGATTCTCAAAGAACTAATGCTGTAAATCGAACCTGGTGCATTATAAAAAAATATTAATGTTTACAGATGTTTATAGATGTTTACGAGATCTCGTTGCGCTAAGAACCAAACCACGTCTAACGGGGTTAAAGCCTCAAGCACCCGCGGCAAAAAGCATTATTATAGTTCCATCAATGAATATGGATTTGATATCGATATATCGTGTGTGTGTGTTTTTTTTACTCAGCCCTACCCCCTGTTTCCCGCATCTCTCTCATGTCTCCCTCATCTGTCTGTCTCTCTCTCACGCCCTCTCTCCTGGCTGTGCGGAGCGTGGTGGAGAGAGGAGTGGAGCTTTGGAAATAGATCAGATGTGAAGGGACGCTTGGCTCTTGATGATGGCCACCGTGTTTGTTTCACACATGCACGATGAGTAGCTTGGCTCTCAGCGGGGGCCGCCAGTTATCTGCCCGTGGTCAATGTGCTGCCTGGGAGAAAAGGCACGCTGTGCTTCATACACTACTTTCACTATTTGATATGGCAGTGTGTATTTTGATGTGTGTATTTTGATGTGTTCATGTGTGTGAGTCCTGAACGGCGTCAGCATCCAAGAGACAGTGTGTGTTTGTGTGTGTGTGTGTGTGTGTGTGTGTTTTATGTGTGTGTGTGTGTGTGTGTGTGTGTGTGTGTGTGTGTGTGTGTGTGTGTGTGTGTGTGTGTGTGTGTGTGTGTGTTTTAAGCGTTAGGTTGGGGTATATATTTTTATTTGTGATAGTTAAGGTTTTGGTTAGGAGCTATAGGAATGCATTATATGAATGTCCTCACTAAGGTAGCTGTACAAACGTGTGTGTGTGTGTGTGTGTGTGTGTGTGTGTGTGTGTGCACACGTTTGCGCACACGCGCACGCATGTGGTGCGTGCGTGTGTGTGTGTGTGTTTGTGTTTGTCTGTGTCGGTGTGTGGTCGTGTCTGTATGTGCCTATATGTGCGTGTGTGTATATTTTCTGCACTCACACAACATGCGTACGTGCGTGTGCGTATGTGCGTGCGTGTGTGCGTGTGTGTGCGTGTGTCGTACATAGCCTGAGTTATTAGACAGCCTTGGGTTCTCACAATGCGTATGATTAATAGTGACACACCTGGGGGAGATATATAGAGCGGGATTTTGTGCATGTAATGAAATATTAAAGTGTAATCCGAGAGACACCAAATATCATAACTCACGGTGCAGACGGCAGGCGATGCTCAGGGTCAGCTCAGAGTGAGGACCCTGCTGCAGATGGCTCTGTGGACGAGGGATTCTGGTTTTTTTTTTATCATTTTTTAATATCTCTAGCATGGCTTCTAATGCATTCATTCAGACATGCATTGAATCTATCGGAAAAGAGTGAGGCAGGGTGAGAGGAAACGAGAGGGAGGGAAAAAACACAGACCTCGGTAACCCCGCTGCAATGGCGACCCCTTTGGTAAGCCCTGTGGGCACGGTACAGTATGTACTGTTCTAACCCTCGACAATCACACAGCCGTAAGGAGTCGAAGATCCCCTGGAAATCCACTGGACGCTCAAGAATCTGGGCGTGCAATAATGGAGTCTCGTCTGTAGTCTTGTTTGTCCTTTCAGGACTTCCAGCTGTACATGCGGGATGCATTATTGAGATGAAAGCAAGACAATATGATCCAACAAGCTGTTGTTTTTGGATTTTGTTGCCTGCAGACTGTTTGCCCGTGTCTATCTAGCCTTTCTTTAGATATTGTGTCACGGGACCCATGCTTAATGGATAGAGGCCAGGAGAATTCACCTCGCTTGTACCTCACTCTCACTCTGTCTATTATTTGTCTGTCTCTCACTCTCTCTCTCTCTCTCTCACACTCTTTCATCTTTCACCTCTCTCATCCGCCACCTGCCTCTCCAAACCCTCACAACCAAGCCTCTATCTGTCCCTCTGCTGCTCCCTCTTCCTCCCCTTCCATGCTCTCTCTTCCTCCTCTCCCCTGCTCCCCCCACATCCATACTGCTCGCGCCCGGCCGCGCAACTACTTTGCCAGCACGTCTGATGAAAATGTAGCCCTGCAAGAAATTAAATACAGTATGTGAGGAGAATAGGCTCTATCTATTTTTATATATATATATATATATATATATATAGAGAGAGAGAGAGAGAGAGAGAGAGAGAGAGAGAGAGAGAGAGAGAGAGAGAGAGCCACCTCCGGTCCTATTCACCTTATTCTTTGCCCATACAAGGACGCTTCTGCATGACGTCATTTCGTAATCGTCTTTCTGGTTTTAAACACGTAAGTAGAGTACGCCTACCGCAGTCATTTAGACTTGCCAAAAAGCAGTTTTCAAGCTAAAAAACCCAAACTTTTAAAGTTTTAATATTTGTCGGGTGAGAACGTAACATATATGTGACCAGTTTATCAGAATAACGCCTATTGGAAATCTTTAACGAGCAGCGAGGACCGGGAGCGCTGACTGTGCTGACACCCGGTCGGACTAGCTATCTGTCAAACCCCACTGTAGTTAGGCTATACTGGCAGTGAGAAAACACTGTCGACGTGCTTTTGTAACTAACGTTAATTTAAATGCCAACCGGGTACAGCCATCGGCTCCTCGCAGCAGTAACGCTATGAACATGTAACTGAAGTTGGCCGCAGTGTAGCTTAATTCTGAATGTTGCCAAACTTCATTCATACTGACGTTTTATTTTGAAAATGGCCGCCAACTAGCGCTGAACCGGAAGAACAAACGTTGCGTCGAACGTGGAAGAGAGAAAAAGTGGGCGTGGTGAATAAGGTGAATAGACTACACTAGTCTTACACTAGTCATAAAGTAGCTCTATTTTATTCCAATTTGTGTGACGAGGGTCAATTACGTTATGCCAGGAGCTCAAAACATCATCTTCATTGATGTTACTCATCTAGTTAAGGTAAGGGCGTGGCTGCCTAATATCAAACACTGTAGTTTTGCGGGCATAGAGCCTTTTCCACAGTCCTAGCTCCCAGCTCTGATAGTTGGTAGCCGGCCCTGCTGGTGGGGACGAGATCTGTGACTTCTTTTTCCTCGCCTGGAGGTTTCTGGCTCCGGTCGCCATGTTGTGATCCTCTGTGGGTGTTTCTGGATCAAGAGACGTGGCATTTCTCGCTGTTGAGTTATCTCAAATCTCAGCTTGTTTTTTTGTTAATTAGCCTGAGTAATGAAGAAGTGGAATGGGGGTAGACCTTCTGGAGGCTGTTGGGATGTTGAGTGAAGAGAAAACTGAACTTGACAGCATCAGAAAATCATCTCACATCATAACTGCTGTAGAGAGAATTTAGAGGTTGTTGTAATACCTCATCCTAGACGTAGGGGGCGCTAAGTGCATAAAGCTACTCTTTGTTGTTGGACTTCAGTAAGAAGTCTATAAAAGGAAGTGATGAACAGGAAGGTGTGGTCAGTCCCCAGGAACAGGAGATGGGACTGAACCACAGTGCTCTGTGAGACTTTGTTCATGTAAATAAATCTTTTCTAATACTTTCACCTTCTGGGTTGTATTGGTTTTCTAAAGTTAGAGGTATAGTTCCTCACCACACTGCCTTCACGTTGACAAATTTAATTATACACTTCACACAGGGCGTGTTAGAGGAACTTGGCGTGAATTTTGCCATCTTACATTTTTAACATTGTTACTTCTGAATGAGGCAATTATAGTGAAGGGCGGTAGCCATCCACAGGTGGTGGTTGTTGTTGTTGTTGTTGTTGTTGTTGTTGTTGTTGTTGTTGTTGGTGGTGGTGGTGTTGTTGTTGTTGTTTGGGGGGGCATTTTTGCATTTATCGGACAGCTTTACAGTGAAGAGAGACAGGAGAGATGAGGGAGAGAGGGGCATGACTTTTGCGACGATTGTCTTGGGCCAGACTTAAGTTGTGGACCAGTGATGTCATGCATGCACAAATGACATCACTGGTCCACAACCTAACTCCAATCAACTCTCAATAACTGTCAAACTAAATGAATCACTACAAAACTGTTTCAAGTTTTCTGATATACTACTGATTTTTGTAATGATACAACAATGCTGGTTTAGAAATTGGTGTGTTCCTTTAAGACCAAAATTAGCTTAGCTGATGTCACTGTTGAAATGTAACGTCAACAGTTGTTGGATGCAACTTGAATACATGATGCATTATTAACTCTGGCCTTATAAATAGCTGGAAGTGTGCAGCCCTTCCTTGCCACTCACACGAGCCTGCATCCAAACATGGCTCTCTCTCTGTGTGTCCTGGTTGGAATAGCACAGATGGAAAGCAGTTCCCCAGTAGTCTCAGTTCACTTAGCTCGCCAGATGTCAACCCTCCCATCGACAGAGACTTGGGCCAGGCCGCAACCTGCATGTAGCAACATGACCAGTCAATGACAGTGACACCATGTGGCACCTGGAGGAACAGACAGAGGGGAAAGGAGATGGAGAGAGAGAGAGAGAGAGAGAGAGACTGACAGACAGTCTGAGAAAAACACAACAGACAGAAGGTGCCTGCCTGGGTGTGAAGAGTGGGCTGAGCTTCTGTTCACCTGAGAGGAAGTGTGAACGGTGTCATCATGCAGCATCAACAAGGAGGCCAAGAGCAGAACAGAATCCCCTGAGCACCAACAGGGGAGTGCTGATCATACTCTTCAAGCACCAACGGGGGAGTGCTGATCATACTCTCCAAGCACCAACGGGGGAGTGCTGATCATACTCTTCAAGCACCAACGGGGGAGTGCTGCTGATCATACTCTTCAAGCACCAACGGGGGAGTGCTGATCATACTCTTCAAGCACCAACGGGGGAGTGCTGATCATACTCTTCAAGCACCAACGGGGGAGTGCTGATCATACTCTTCAAGCACCAACGGGGGAGTGCTGATCATACTCTCCAAGCACCAACGGGGGAGTGCTGATCATACTCTCCAAGCACCAACGGGGGAGTGCTGCTGATCATACTCTTCAAGCACCAACGGGGGAGTGCTGATCATACTCTTCAAGCACCAACGGGGGAGTGCTGATCATACTCTCCAAGCACCAACGGGGGAGTGCTGATCATACTCTCCAAGCACCAACGGGGGAGTGCTGCTGATCATACTCTTCAAGCACCAACGGGGGAGTGCTGATCATACTCTTCAAGCACCAACGGGGGAGTGCTGCTGATCATACTCTTCAAGCACCAACGGGGGAGTGCTGATCATACTCTTCAAGCACCAACAGGGGAGTGCTGATCATACTCTTCAAGCACCAACGGGGGAGTGCTGATCATACTCTTCAAGCACCAACGGGGGAGTGCTGATCATACTCTTCAAGCACCAACAGGGGAGTGCTGATCATACTCTTCAAGCACCAATGGGGGAGTGCTGATCTGTGTGTGTGTGTGTGTGTGTGTGCGTGCGTGCGTGCGTGCGTGCGTGCGTGCGTGCGTGTGTGTGCGTGTGTGCGTGCGTGCATGCATGCGTGCGTGCGAGTGAATGTATGAAGTACAGGAGGGTGAAAATCCAGTAATTGCTTGAATGAATGATGAATGATTACTTATAGTGTAATGAATGATTGTAGTGAATAATGCTTGCTTGATTGCTTTCTTGTTTATTTCCATGTTGTATGATCCAACTGACCCATCCTGAACACTACAGGATATATTTCTCTCATTCTTCTTAGCCAAAATTCTTCAACCACAACTACAAATTCAATATTTGTTGGACTCAAGTTGACAAACTAAAACAGTATTACTGTACTGCGGCATATCACTTAAACTGCCAACGTGTGTGTGTGTATGTGTGCGCGCGTGCATGCTTGTGTGTGTGTGTGTGTGCATGCGTGCGTGTAGTACGTGCGTGTTTTCATATTGGCGATGTCCTTGTTGCTAAGCAGTCATTGCTGTCATGTTTCTGCATGCATGGCACTTCCCAAAGATCACTTGGCGATCAAAGCGTACGATCAATATGGTGAAGCTACTCATGCTAACTATCCAGGATCAATATGGTGAAGCTACTCATGCTAACTATCCAGGATCAATATGGTGAAGCTACTCATGCTAACTATCCAGGATCAATATGGTGAAGCTACTCATGCTAACTATCCAGGATCAATATGGTGAAGCTACTCATACTAACTATCCAGGATCAATATGGTGAAGCTACTCATGCTAACTGAAGCTACTCATGCTAACTATCCAGTTCTTGTGTCGATTCCAACAACTGATGTTGCTGCTGCTGCCGCGGTAACATGAAATGTATCACTTCCTGTGCGCCAAAGGATTTTTCCCGGGAAAGACCTACAGTTCCACACCCAGCATGTTTAGAGCAGACACATGTAAAAGCTTTTGTGAACTGGGTGTAGGTTAACGTACCCCTGTGATAGATCAAGCTGCGACAGAAAATAGCACATCGAATATGAAAAAGATGCAGATTACTACTTTAATTTGACTGCAGTTATCGAAATATTTGTGGCTCCCTCCTTTCTCTTGCTGTCTTAGATCATCTCTATTCTGACCTCTACTCTACTCTACTCTACTCTACTCCAAAAACGTGATGTTTTTTTCTTCTAGTTGAGATGAGGAGGCCAGTGTGATCTCATGTCTTGGTCCATCAGACAGCAGAGGATTGCGAGGACAGAATCAGGATGAAGTGACTGAGGGGCGTGATTTCTAACCCCACATAGGATAAGCAATAACCACGCCCTGTGGCGCCGGGATTGGCCAGGAGCATTGAAGCTTGGGACTAAAGCACCTGGGGTTTTTCATCTTTTAAAATAAAGATGTTTAAAAAACTATTGCTTGTTACATTTTCAGTGCTGTACCTTTTCTCTGGGTAAGAATTGAGCTTGAAATTAACGATATGATACATTATATTATATGAGCTATGAACGTGAACACAACACCGTTTATATTATTGCATGTTTTTGTAGATTGTGTACATTGTGTAGATTACAATTATTATGCTTATTATTATTATTACTATGCTAAGAAAGGTAGGTGACCATAATTCATTTCAATGTCCGCTCTCAATGTCCGCTCTCGAAATCGCTGTCCGTTCTCAAGAGCTATTCAGTTGGTTCATGAAATCGCTGGGCTGCGTGCCCTCCAGTGTTGCTCCTGGCCAATCCCGGCGCCACAGGGCGTGGTTATTGCTTATCCTATGTGCGAATAGAAATCACGTGACTGAGGGGGGGAGTTAAAGATTGTGAGGGGGCAATTTTAAAATGGCCACGCCAGTTTTTCCCTCGCCAGAATTTAGCCTAACTTTGGATTGTTATTGTACCCCCTACCAAAAAGCTGGCAGGACATGGTTGGTAACAATGTTTTCCTTAGATTTTCTAGTTTGATATGATCCCAGGACAGGGGCGTCATGCAAGCGTCATGCAAGCCCTGCGGGAAAAAAAAGTTTCGGGGGTTGGAAGCCAGATTTAGAGGAATATCTCATTTTAAATTAACAGACTAAGCAGGTGTAACCATAAGGTTATTTTCCAAACTGCTCAGCCTCCTGGAAATATCCATAATCACCAGACTAAGTACATTGCCACTGCCCAGGCTCAATGGACTTGACAAAAAAGGGAGACCACATGTTTCAAAGCAATGTAACACAATGTTTATTTTGGCTGGTATTGCCTTTTCAGAAGGTAGGAATCTTTTATCTTCCATTAGTCTCATCTAGTGTCCTCTAGAGCAGGGGTTCCCAACCTTTTTTGTGCCAAGGACTGGTAGATACATGGAAAAAAAAGTTGCGGATCGGTTGTCAATTTTAATGGTTTTAGTTACATATAGGTGGCGACAAAGGGTATATAACAGCCTTTTGTGTTGTACTGTATGTAGCCTATACAGTATTTATGTTTTTGTTTTAACTACAAACATAAATAAACGTCAACTTGAAACTATGTTTCAACTACCATACACAGCCTATAATATTATAGCCTATGTTTATTTAAAAAAATAAAAAATATTATTTTTATTTTTTATTTTTTTTGCTTCTCAAAAATCTGAGGGGGCAAGTGGATACAACTGAGGGGGCAACTAGCCCCCCGTGACACCGGGCCTGGCCAGAATCCTGTCCTGATGTCCTGTTATGCCACATAAATCACACAGGCCTAGTTCAGACCTGGTATTAACATGTGTCTTGGGTGATACCATCACAAGTGTACAGCTCTAACACAAGCACACACGCACGCGTGCGAACGACACACACACACACACACACACACACACACACACACACACACACACACACACACACACACACACACACACACACACACACACACACACAAGAAAGGAAGAGATTGAAAAGATATCTGTGAGAGATTAACTACCCGGTTGCCTTGTAAAACAGATTGTATAGAATATATGATTTATATATATTTATATCCTTGTGCCATACAGTCATCTGGTATCAAAATCCCCATGTAGACCTTGATGAGTATACCCCAGCTTCAAGTGCAGCACTCAGCCACAATTTATGGTGTATAGCTTACTAGCTGAACATCATTCTTCTGCTTGACTTTAGGACTTAACCATAGAGTGCTATCAAAAATGATGTGTCCACAAATCTTACTCAAGGTTTACCATATCTTATAAAATCTCATAAAGGAATGCAATTTGTATTTAACTGGTTGTGCCCTTTATTTGGAGCTCAGCACATCCCACTAAAGAGACATTGAAATTAGATTTTTGAGTGAATGATGGATAATCCACTAGGTCAGTTCTTCCCACAACACCCCCACACTGAACTCACCCATGAACAAATATAATCCACCTTTTTGTCAATTTCTCAGTCAAACCTGGCCTGTCATTTAACGAAGATAGTATCAGACACTATCAGCTCTATTTATTGTCTACTACAGATTACATGGATATAGGCTTTGAATGTGGTCCAATTCTTAGTCTGTCTCATAAAATAGTGTGGTCTGAAATTCTCCGAGGTCTGGAGCCCTCGACCCTCCACCGGTACTGCTGCACCTAAACATCACACGTGCCTAATCCACACTACTTCTGTCATCATTTCTATCTTGCTAAGGATTGATTTTCATCTCTGATAACAAATGTTCTTTGTTGAGATATCAACCCACCCTCCCATTTTCATTTACCATGTCTGATGTAACAAAGATTAGATTATGCTGCCAAATGGTTTAGTTAATGATTTCATTCTCGTTCTTTATCTTGCGATATCAACCTCAGTGTCCCTTTTTCATTCACCACATCCGATGTTGTAGAGATTACATTCTGTTGAAATGCTTTAGTTAATACTTTCGTATTATGTTTTATAGATCAGAGTGAATGTCATGTCCGATCAAGAGATAGCAGTCGCTGAAGTCCCAGATTTTTTTCTGCATGTATAATATGCATGAATTGGTGCTACTAACAGGTGCTCTGACTGCAAGAATTGTTTTGGAAAATTATTTCTATCTTTAGGCATCAGATGAGGCAGGAAATTATTTGGCAACCTGATTGAGACACATACGGTACAATGCAATTATGTAACAGCATTTTGGAGTTAAGTAGAGATCGTGTGAATGTCGACGGCAATATATGAAAACATTATTGTGGGCAGAAGTGTGGAGGAAGATGCTCAGTCACCACTTATCATTTTGTTTTGAGGACATGATGCTAAAATATTTGACCTCAACACATCTGAGAGGGAATATCCATCTTTATAAAACATACTGCTAATCAAATATTAAATATTGTTATGTTATGCTTAACTAAGTAACCCCTAACCCTATGCACATCAGATATAACAACAAACACCTCAAACTCTAAATTCCATTAAGGCATTCTTGAATATGAAGTTAAAATGAAAAGTTTTAAACTTTACTTCAACTTGTTTGTACAAGTAAATGTTGTATTTATTTGGTTGAGAGGAGATGCCCTCCCTAGCAGGGTTCCGTCGGTGGTTCAGAGTGGATCAGATGACACTGCCTTATTTAGAGGTGACAGTTTCATCTGTGAACTGTTAGATGCCAACTTGTGAATTTGTAATTTCAGTAAGATAAGAATGTTGTTGTAGTTTTGCAAATAAGTAAGTCATAGGCTATGCAAAATCTGAAATTTGTATCAGATTTAAAATGCATTCAAATTATCCATATGTTGAGAATGATTCAAATAATCTCTGGTATCATTTGATCTCTCGCTATGTAGTGCACTAAGGCTTTACTGTAGCTACTATTTATGAAATGTGATATATTTATGATGATTCTCAGAGCTTGTAGGATTCTTATAGATTGTAAAAACATTTAGACTAAACTAAGAAGACTTCGGCTGGGGCAAACCTCCTTTATAAGTGAAAAGCGCTTGTTTTTCTTTTGTTTTTTGTTTATCTGCTGCAGACATGCTGTTTGTGCTAGTTGTGGTATAAATACTACTAATCTCAAATTAATCTTTTCAGATAAAAGATTAAATCTGTTAAAGATCAGATGAAATGACACCGCATGAGGGAAACATCCTGGCGGACCATATTTGCCTGCTTCGACCTATAGCCTACTACTCTTATCTAACATTTCATAAAATAGGTGTTAAAATGTATAATGTGTGAATCTTTCCTGCTCCCCACTCCTGGTTGTTATGGGGTGAGTGGGACTAGAACAAAAGAGGAAATAATGATATTGTTGTTTTTTTCATTGTTTATGATAGGCTACATTGTTTCTGTGTATTGTTATGATTTAAAATACAAAGTCAATTAAAACAGTGCTTTACAGTGATTTTGAACTTCTTGAACAGAAGTGCTGTTAGAAATATAGTACAACACAAAGTGCAGTAAAGCACCTGATTGCACTATGAAAAAGAGCAAAGATCAACCAATGATAATTAAACGATGATTCAAGTATAATTAAATGTTATTCTTCTGCCAATCAATACAGTTGTAGGACTGGTATGAGCTCTGATATTTGGTTAATGATGTTAAGGTTGTAATATCTAAATGAAAATGTTATGTGTTCACAGGTGCATTTGATCTAGTATTTTAAAACAGCTGTGAATGTGACTCAATCAGAACTGAGGACTGAATTATCTTTCATTTTATAAGAACATATATTTCGGATGAGTCAGAGATGTATCTGTCTCTTTAACATCAGTGGAAGAGGCAGAAGTGGCACAATAGCAATGGGAGTTGCTGTAGAAGAAGCATCCACACTACATTTTTATGTTGCATTAGCCTACTGCAGAATTTTCCAAATACCATTTTGGGGTGGAGAATCGGTACAGCGGTACAACCAGCATGAACACACTGTTTTGGCTACACTAAATGGATTTGTTGAGGAGTTGTAATAATTCACCACTCAATTTCAGCGACAGGCCAATTAGGGTATAGTCTTGGGTCCTGTGAGCAGCTTTACCAAGACCGCAAACACGTGTAAATAAAGAGTGAGCCGCTAGCTATAGCTCGAGGGGCTATTGGAAAAGCTAAGTGACTGTGTTTAGATTGGGCTAACTGTCCCCCTGAGAGCCAGCCAGCTCTAATGAGCTCTGATGATCTCCAAAGCTCTGTCCTCCTTCCTGGTCGCTGTGGAATGGCTGGAATACACGATACTGAAGAATCATGCAAGGAAGACCCCTGTCAGCACTGTGGCGAAGACAGTGATGCCTCTCCAGAGACAATACAAGGTGGCAAATCCATGTGTTTAGGGAGAGAGAGAGAGGGAGAGAGAGGTGTGGGCCTCGGATAACCTGACACTGCCAGATGGTCTGTTTTCACATAACCATCTGGGAACGAGTCACTCGGGAAACCGTTTCAAAGGGCAGGCACTTTCAAAAAATACCTGGCAGGTGATTGGATGAACCATCTGTCTATCACGTCTATCACGGGCTCACTCTCGCTGGCGTCACATAGTGGCCTCTGGATGCTGATTGGTGGTTAGGATTCAAACCAGTAGATTGGAGCATGGCAAGATTGTGTGATTGTGATCGCAAATTAGGGTTCGGAACAGTTACTGGAGATAGCAAGTCTTCTTGCTGTCTCATTACACATCTCAAATGTACAGTATAAGGGCCTGTGTCCACCTAGCGTCTTTTCATCAGCTCTGGCGTCTATTTTCAATTGTTTCCAATGGGGGGAGGGCGTATGCGAGCGCACACGGACGTCTAGAGAAAGTACGCTGCGTCCAGCGTATATTTTCAGAGCGCTCTGGTGTTTTTGTGCGCCCGACTCCCAGCGCTCCCAGCGCTTCCAGCTGAAATTATTTTAACTTTTCAGAAAGACGCTGGTGTTGGGTGCTCCTTTTCTGGCAAACTAATCATATCAAAAAACTATCGCAACAGAGACAGAAAGGCTCAATTGTGGGAGCAGATTGGCTAGACACTTAATATTTCTGGTGAGTGTTGAGCTAAATCACTGTATGTGTGTTGTTTGCTAATGTTAGCTGTCAGCTATCAAGCTACTACCGCACTGAGCTAACGTTAGTTTCAGACTGCTTCCATGTTATATTGTGCGCCGAGATCAGCGTTCCCCAGCGCACTCCCAGCGTTTAACGCCAGAAAAAGACGCTAGGTGGACACAGGCCCTAACACTTTAAAGTATCACATTTAATACTGTATAAGCATAACCTCATTCATCACCTACGACTTGAGCATAACCTGACAGAGTTCATACAACGGGCGGTATATTATGTAGATCTGTTTCAGTAAAATGTTGCATTATGTTTTGTTTGTTTGTTTTACAGTGGATCTCACCATTGTAGTAAAGGCTCAATCGTAATTGGTAGAAGCTTGCGTTCACTTCACTGAAAAGCCTCCGAGAAATGTAGAGATTGGAGGAGGAGGAGGAGGGTGCAAAATGAATAATAATAAAACAAAACAAAACAAAATCTCCCCTGAAATGAAAAACATGACAAAATGAAATAAAGAGGAGTGAGCCTCAGACTGAATAGAAAAGCCAAAGAAATGTGCAATCTATATATGGCGGGTGGGAGTGTTGAAGTGAATGCTAAGCTGCATGGTCTACCTGTAACCCACAACACTTACTGATCCCCAGCTTGTTGATCAGCCCAGAAGAATATTTAGGGTTCAAGCGGCTGCCGTCTGTCCAATGGGATGGCTCCGTTGTTCGCCTAGGCAACGGGAGGCAGGAAGACGTAGAAGGGAACAGACCATCTCTCATATTTAATAAGATTTGGTGTTATTTTTCTCTGCCTGTAATGCCTTTATTATTGCGGATTGGCTTAGCGGTGAAAGGTATTGATTGTGAGCCAGAGCCACAACTGGGAATCAAGCAGGGGGAAGCAGAGACTGAGGGTGTTGACTGTTACCAGCAGGGTTAGGTGATTTGTCTGCAGAGAAAAAAAAGTTCCCCCCCATATATGTAGATTGTTGTTTACCTGCGTATACTTTACTCAAGCAAGCACATCTAATGAATCTTTTTAACAAATCAAAAGTCATCTTACGCTTCGCCAGCAAACTAGCCGTTACCATGGAGAGAGACTGTTGTAGGGTGTCAAGACCTGGCATGTCGACAGGGAGTGTGAATGCAAGAGCGACTGCGCGTGTACGTGGGTGTATGTACTTCATGTGGCAACTTGACCCGTCGATACGAGCGAACGATGTGTAATATCACCCAGAAGAGAGCCGGAGAGACACAGATAAGAGAGGAAAGAGAAAGAGACTCTTTTATTAGGTTTGAGGAGAGAGATGTTGAATAGAAAATGTTGGCGTGTTCCATGTTGATTTGACAAATAAGATGTTTCCTACAGTGCTTCGATGGTTAATTCAGATATTCATTTTTAAAGCTGTTCTACTGCTCGTTAAGCCTATACCCACTTAACATTCAATTATTTTTGAATGGGAGACAGAAAGGGAGAGGTAGAGCGAGCGAGAGACCTACAGTAGAGAGCTATTATGGAGATGATGAGTGAATGATTGTTTGTGTTGGGGCCTTGTTCCTATTCTTAGCCTTGCAGGTAGGGAGGCAGGACTAATGATGCTTCCTGACCTTATGCCTGCGACTCAAGGTCAGCCCTCCACTGATGCATCGGGCAAGGTGTCCTAGACCGCTTGGGAGGACTGCCAGATTGAGTTTGTTGTTGTTTTCTGTGACTTTGCCCCACACTGTATCGCTGTTCTTCCTGGAGAAAAAGAAAGCAAATATAACAAATACAATCACAGAGCAAAGCGGTTTTGGAACACTTTATTTCGGATAGTCCACCTACAGAGAGTCTACAGCAGTGCTGACCAATTTGGGGCCCTCTGTTTGTTTTGGCCCGCCACGGATTAAAAAAAAAAAAAAAAAAAATCCCCCCGATTTTTTTATCCAGAATGCAACTCGGGCAAGTTATCAGATATCTGCACTGATTGCAAAGGGTGGACGAGCTTTTTCATGTGGTGACTTTGTGAAACAGTGTCTGAATGTGGCTGCGGATATACTGTGTTCACTCCTGAGATTGCATCCCTGCAAATTGTCATGGCAAATTGTTTACAAAAGATGAACAATGAAGCTGATTTTCAAAGTACCTTGAGGATTTTTCAAGTTGTGAATTAAGTCAAATTTCTCTCTTGATTACAAAGGTGGAAATTACAACTGTTGTTTTTAACTGGGTGTTTACTGATTAAATGTTTAAGCTCCCCACAAATGCAGATGTTTTTTTTTATATATATAACCAATTGCAAATTATTACAATTACCAAACAGATAAAAAGTAGATTATTATATTGAAATGTTATTTTAGATTTAGAATGTTAATTTTCTATATAACACAATACATTTTAATGTAATTCCACAACGTTTATTTTTGGCCCTCGGCCCTCCACCCAGATTGAGTTTTGGCCCTTCATGGGAAAGAATTTGGGCACCCCTGGTCTACAGAGTAGTTGTAACGTTCCAACAGCTTACTATACTAGGTCATTTTCACACCTGCCTTGTTTGGTTGGTTGAATCAAACCAGAGTTTGTGTCCCCCTTGGTGCGGTTCATTTGGGCCAGGTGTGAACCCAGAAAAAGATTTCTCCGTCAAAACATCTCTGGGAACCTATATTTTCCATCCCAGCAGATGACCAGAAACTTCTGGGAGCTTGGCAGCCATATCTGGACCATTTGCTTTTTGGCTGGTGTGAAACCGAACCGAACCAGCTGAAAAACGAAACAATGTCTCATTCTTACGTCTGGTCAGAGTTGACATTCAACAATTCAACTGTTTAACAGATTATCTAGAGGCCTATATGTGACAATTAATCAACATACCTTAATAGTCTCAGAATAATCTCACTACTATAATAAGGTGGCCGGCGGCGCGGCAGGTTCCGTGCGGGACAGACTTGCTCAACTCACACATGCCAGTTGAGCAAACGAAGCTCGCAAGCTAGCATGTGAGGCATGCTAGAAATGAGCACAATATTTCTAGTTTAGTTGAACTCAAACTACTCACTCAACCGATGCTTTACAAATGTTCAACAATTTATCTAATAATATTCACCAAACAATTTCAATTAGGAGAGAGACTAGTATAAATGTTCAAAATAACATATATTGATACAACAGGTTTAAGGTTTGGCATATGACTCCATGATGACACTCCTCCTGCGATGATGAGGGGAGTGCGTGAGGAATGCGTAGACTAGAAATCCCCCCCATGGGGAATCCCTGTGGAGCCATGACGTTGGTGGTGGCAGGGGAGGAGGCGGGGCTAAACAACTGGTACGCGGGAATGGCGACAACTGCAGAGCAGAGCTGAAGTACTCGAGTCCGAGTGCAGTGACAACTAATCGGTGAGATACGTGAACTTGAAATGCTCTCAAGCGCTTTAGATGATTGGTTCAGCGGCAAAGCGAGTGAGGGAGATGGCTGGGACTATTGATAGCGTGGGGAACTGAGCGTGAACTGTGATTGAATAGGAAGAAGTATGAATGAAACTGGGCGTGGAGGGAGAAATGTGAATGAAACAAGGCATGGGGCTAAGTAGTCTACCTGACTGACATTTTTGTTTAGACTTCACGAATGACCAGTACTTGTTTTTGCAAGTTACAGTACACATCCAAGTTGCACATCCAATCTTGAACAGTTTCTCAAGTTATGCAACGAAGAATCACACTAATGATAAATGTGAAACGAAGGAAGAGAGAGAAAGGACGCTCGCCGGGTTTTCACACACACACACACACACACACACACACACACACACACACACACACACACTCACACACACACACACACGTGCACACACACACACACACACACACACACACACACACACACCTAAATATGCAAAGTGATCATGCTGTTTTTTAATCGAACTGATGAAGCAGTAATGTTGGAGGCCGGTTGTATAGACGCTTTTTCACCAGAGCGCAACCCCACAGCACTTCCTTTTTCTCAGCATTCGGCAAACTGCAGAAATATTCACTCGACATCGTTACTTTTGTTTTCGCCGCTCAGCTGTATAGACGGTTTTCACAGAATGGTCAGTCCTGCACTTGAATGTTTTTTTTCTTCTTTTATGTCCATAGCAAACACTGCAACAGGAAGTGAGCGGGGGTTCAATTTAGAATGTTTTTGTTGTCAAGTTAAAACCGTCTATACTTGCCACAGGAAGAGTGTGTTTTTCTCACCTCGCACTGCATCTCTGTGCTTCTATGCTGGAGAGTGTGGAGGAGAGCGACAGAAAGCAGGGAGAGAGATGACAGGAAAAGGAAGTCACCGGCATAAAAGAGAAAGAGGGGGAGGAAAAAAACAGGTGCAACAGCGAGAGGAAGATGCAACCGGGAGGCAGGCTAAACGTTGACTAGAGGAAGGGAGAGTCAGAGTCTGTCTCTAGCTTGGATCATTAATTTGTGTTCTAATTAGCAGGAATGCCACAGTTGGAATGTGACGGCTTGTGTGAGGGCGAAGAGTGGGCCTGTGTGTGTGTGTGTGTGTGTGTGTGTGTGTGTGTGTGTGTGTGTGTGTGTGTGTGTGTGTGTGTGTCCTGTGTGTCTGTGACCTGCCCTGGCTCCCAGTCTCCTGGCTTGTTAGAAATGACAGATTGACGCTCTCCTGTGCCGCCGCCCCCACCGCACTCCCCTACCCAACCCACCCATCTGCTCTGGAAACGTGCCAAATCTTTAGACCCATCTTCTGTTTACGCCGTGTGGGCGTTTGCGCGCGCGCGCATGTGTGTGTGTGTGTGTGCGTGTGTGTGTGTGTGTGTGTGTGTGTGTGTGTGTGTGTGTGTGTGTGTGTGTGTGTGCGCGCAGAACTGGCCGGATGAGTCAGAACCTCAAGAAAATTCTGATCATATTTTCGTGGCATCCATCATTTTTGTTGTTGTGTGCCAAGGCCAAGCTACTTTTGTTGACAGGCTATAGCAATCCTCAACATCGTGGACGTTCCAATGTTTTGCAATAACCGCAGTTTTGTTTGCTCAAGAATCATACGCATACTAGTTTTGAAAGCACTTCTGTTACATTTACCCATTAGCAATCCTTGAATTTGTACTTACAAAAGACCAGTTACCAGCTAAATGAAACGCCATCAATTCAGTCGAAATTGATTCTCACTCCTAACTGTCAAAACTGTTTTGTGGAAGAGTTGGAATTGACTTTGTAGGTCTGTTGTGCGTGCGTGTGTGTGTGTGTGTGTGTGTGTGTGTGTGTGTGTGTGTGTGTGTGTGCGTTTTGCTGTTGTTTTTAGGCTCATTGTGGACAAACTGCTGCAGCCACCCTCTTCATCAGCTGTCCCCTGACTTTTAAAGAGCCAGACGGTGTAGTGAGCCCAGCCTCCGCAGGGCCTGAAAACATTCATTTAGATAACGGCCAATATCCAATCTTCTAATACATTTCTTCCAGACGTATCTTTAAGGAAAACCAGGGAGAAAAATGTCTGTGTTGATATCCTTTGGTCGGTGGCATCAGATTTATAAAGGCTGTGTGTGTGTGTGTGTGTGTGTGTGTGTGTGTGTGTGTGTGTGTGTGCGTGCGTGCGTGTGTGTGTGCGCGCGTGCGCGCGCACGCACGTGTGTGTGTGTGTGTGTGTGTGCGTGCATGCGTGTGTGTGTCTTTGATTGTTTGTTCAGGGATGCTTGCGTGTGTATGCACTTGAGTGTGTGGGTGTTTGTGTGTTTACTGAAGCTATCCAGCGAAGCGTCTAGCCCTGGGCCAGAGGAGAGCCTCCCTACGCAGTAATTGAACCACAGATTCTGCTGGACTATCAGTCAAAAGTCCTGCTCTGTCCAGACCCTTTCATGGCTGTTGAATCGAAACAACCCTTTATATATGTGAATATAGGTTTGTAACACACATGTAACTATCATAGCTGCCCCACGTTTTATTCTTCACTGAGCTTCCACAAGCCTACACAGTGCTGGTTTTTGCTTCTTTATGAAATTGTCCAGCATTATAAATAACAGACAGATGCACGATCACAATTACAATCCACACTGCTGAATGCCTGGGCATCCGGGTAGTGTCGCAGTAGATTCCCTGCCTACCAACACGAGGGTCGCAGGTTCGCACCCCCCGTGTTACCTCCGGCTTGGTCGGGCGTCCATACAGGCACGATTGGCCGGTGTCGGGTGGGTGGGACACATCCGGCTGGATGTGTCCTGTGTCCCGGTCGGAAACTGGTGGGAATAGCGTGATCTTCCCACGTGCTACGTCCTGCCGGTGAAGCTCCCCGCTGTCAGGTGAAAAGAAGCGGCTGGCAACTGCGCATGTGTCGGAGGAAGCCGTCTAGTCTTGGCTAGTCTTTCTTGGCTCTCCCCAGATCGGCAGAGGGTGGAGCAGGGGCAGCAGGGGGAAATTGGCCACGTACAATTGGGAATAAAATAGGGGTAAAATCAGAAAAAGAAAATACTCCTGAATGCCCTGCATGCACTACAGCCGTGGTTTATATCAAGGAGCCCTGTACTACAATCTATGGCCACGTATAAGTGGCTTTTAAACATGAAGTCTGGATCATGTCTGGCTAGCAGCTAGCAGGATATTTTCCGGTTTTACCTTTTTAAACATGAGGGGTCTTTGTTTAGAAACAGCTGGAAATGGTCAGTATTCTCTCTGCCAGTGGGCGGGGGGAGGGGGTGCGGGAGCATGCACGTTATTCCCTACAAGGCAAATAGTTGTCGTGAGTCGGCGGCGGCGCTGTGCTCAATTGAAACAGCTTTAGCGAATCTTTAACCAAACTCCATTCAAAAACATGCCGTTTTAACTCGAGGGTCCATTCCGACCGCGAGGGGTGGCAGTGTGCCAAAAATGAGCGCTTCCGCCTTTGTTACATAAAGCCGCCCAGTCAAAATAGTGGTCGGACCGTCGTCAATCACTGTGGGTGATTTATTTTACAAGTGGCATTCAAGTCATATCTGACTAGTTTTCAATGTATTTCTCCCCACAAAAGTTAGGCTAGGCCTATGTATGTCTCACTTTTTCTGACATGGATCAGCAGCGCAGCAGTAAGCTCTCTCCTCTCCTCGGTGTGATGGACCTGCCTGCCTGCATAGCTGAAGCGCGTTGGGATCCCTATATGCTCTACCAAACAATTCAAAGGCGTTTGCAGCACCTGAGGAAACCGTGAGTTTGCTCGTTTAATTCGTTGATATAAGCGATTGCCCGAACGATTCATTAATTAATAAACTAGTGAACGTGAGGTGCCACCACCCGCCCACTCAGACATGATCGGGATTATGAGCTGCCAGAGTTAAACAGCACCCACTTTTCCTATTATGCGGATGCTATAGCGGCGACCGAGATGAATATGATACGGAGTGCGCGTAGGCCGGCTAATTGTTGTTTAACATGCAGGCCAACCGGCTAGGAGCGGGTTATAATACAGATTCCACTGCATGTTAAGAAGTGGCTATAGGATGAGATTTTGTCTCTCGGGCCCAAACCTGAGAATATTTTTATTGTTAGATATGATTTTGTCCAGAACCTCGTGACTAGAGACATTGAAACTATGATCAAAATCATTCTTCACATCCTATAATTGTTCTTGTAAATAAATGAATTCATGAATTTTAACCAGTCATCATCATTTGCTGGCGACCCGCAGGGATGCCCTCAAGCAGGCCCGGCTCCAGACCCAAGTTACAGAGGGGGCCTGCCCCTAGCTTGGGGGGGCCAAGCTACCCAATGGGGGTCCGGGGGGATTCTCCCCCGGAAGAAGATTTTGTACATTTTAAAGTAAAATTCGTCAACCTGGTGCATTTGAGAGCAAAATGAAGAGGCTAAATCTATGAAGAACTACACACATCTCTAATGTGTTGTGACTTTACAAATAATTAGGTCTAAACAATTAATATTAAGTGTATTTACACATTGTGCACAAATTGCATTCATTGTGACAAATTTACAATAGTTAATATCCAGCCAGAATCATTGCAAATGGATGTTCAAAGTAACAGTTAGCAATAGCATTCAGTCAATCAATGCCTAATGACAGCCAGATTCCGTTTTAAACTTTAAAACAGAAAAACGGAAAAACGTTTTTAGCAACAACAACAACAACAAAACAAAAAAAAACA
>NC_139649.1:12715216-12727716 GCF_964638095.1 Poromitra crassiceps | reverse complement strand
TAGTTTATGTAAGGGATAATGTATATTGAGGCGGTGATTACGGGGGAAATAATGACCGACAGGTGATGATTGAGCCCGACGCGCAGCGGAGGGCTTAATAATTCACCTGAAGGTCGTTATTTCCCAGTAATCACCGCCTCAATATACATTATCCCGCTTAGAACACGGCCTACACCTAAATCATTCAATAATCTGACAAAAATAATTATTCAAATAGATTTTTTAATAGCGTTTTCAACGACAAAGCGGTTTCATTCGTAATTGGCACACAAGACACCACAGCTGCAACTGGTTGGCCTAATTAGTAGTGCTTGCTGACAAAAAGCTCTTATCAACTGATTAATCCAGGTGTGGCAGAGCAGCGGTCGGTTGTCGAGAAATAATGACCGGTGAATCTTGTTGATTGACCAATCAGAATCGAGTATTCAAGAGAGCCGTGTTCTAAACCTGAATATTTACAGTAACCTGTACTGAGGCCAATGGCCAGTACTGAGTTTTTGTTTTGTTTTGTGATTGTATTTCCCAATGGAGGCTTGTTTTGCCATAGGCAGTACATCCAGATAACTGCAGTATAGCCCAAGTAAGTTGCTCTTCTGCAACCGTTGTTATAAATTATTTCATATGCGCTGATGTTACTGTAACATCATGCATTTGTTATCAGTTTTCGATCGCTGGTGGACTTTTGTATTTTTTTTATCACTGTTTTTAGTTATTTAATTGGTTTTTTACAAGCACACCATAACCTAATGGTCTGTTGCCACATTTTTTATTTGCTGTATTTAATTTTGTTAGAGGAGGGTAGTGGTAGTCGGGTTTAGGGTTAGGCCATTTCACTGCATGATAAGCATGACTTTGTGATCACTATTTTAACACCGGTTTTTACTTGGCGAAGGCAGCATTGCTGTCTCCATTGTTGTAGTTGTGCTGTCTTTCTGCTTTGCATGCTTAAAGGAACACTCCGCCCATTTTCAACCAGCTTTGTATCATTAGAACATTGGTAGTATATCAGAAAACTGTAAACTGTTTTGAAGTCTGTCATTTAATTTGACAGTTATTGAGAGTTGATTTGAGTTAATGAGTTATTAATTTGAGTTAGTGTGGACCAGTGATGTCACTGGTCCACACTTTAACACCCAATAACTGTCAAATTAAATGACAGACTTCAAAACAGTTTACAGTTTTCTGATATACTACTGATGTTCTAATGATACAAAGCTGGTTGAAAATGGGCGGAGTGTTCCTTTAAGTACCAGTGCCAGTGCTTATGTGACAGTCACATTAGTGATCTTTACAGAATGTCCTTGGTCACTACCCCTCGTCCCCTCCTGTGGTCAGGTGACCTGGTCCCTCGTCCCCTCCTGTGGTCAGGTGACCTGGTCCCTCGTCCCCTCTTGTGGTGTGGTCAGGTGACCTGGTCCCTCGTCCCCTCCTGTGGTCAGGTGACCTGGCTGTCGCGGTTACCTGTTGCAAGCTTCCACCACCTCAATTCACCATTCGGCGTATCGTATTGTAACTTCTGCTACCATCTCTGCTGTTTTATGTTAAACTCATTCCATTTCTCTTCAGTCTCTTTATGCCCACACTTCAACTTTCAGTCAATCTTATTCTTAAATATAAGTGGATTTAAATAGCACCTTTCAAAGAGCAAAGTCACAAAGTGTTTTACATAATAAGTAATATATTGTAGCTAAAATAAGACCATCAAATAGTAAAAAAAACAAACAGAAAACAGAAATACAGACAAAAGGCCAGTGTGTGTGTGTGTGTGTGTGAACACGAGTCTTTAGCTGGTTTTCAAAGGTGTCAACAGAGGCCACAGATGTTAAGTCCAGTGGAAGAGCATTTCCCATTTTAAGAGCCACAATTTCAAACGCTCGATCACCTTTTGTAAACGCTGTCTTGTCCAATTGCTGAACTGCTGTTAGTACCAAGTAGTACCCCACCTCATGTGGTTTGCTGCTGCTGTGTTACACAGCTGGGATGGGTGTTAGCACCTCCAAAGCCCATAATGGTGGAGTGAACAACTGCTGCAAGTGGACAACTTCAGCACATTGGTGGTCTTCACCAGTGAGGGTGAAAAGGATCACGAGTTTCACCGCTTGGCTGCAGGAGATACAGCGGCAGCAGCAGTGATGCAGGAGGAGTGGTAAAGGAAGCCGATCCACATTGATTCGGCGGTCATGAGCTTTGGGCAGCGACCGGAGGAATAAAATCACTGATACAATGGCTGACATGAGGTTCTGCAGAGTGGCTGGGCTCACTCTCCAGGATAGGAAGGGGGGTCCGGTTGGCTCATCTGGCAGGACGTGAGGCCGTCGTCACAAAGCATCTTAAAAGCAGCTCCTAACTTGCTGATTTAGGAAAAAGAGAAACTCTTAAAGGTAATGGCCATGTCAGTTTTAATCTTAGGACGGAATGCAGGTTCGCACCCCCGTGTTACATCCGGCTTGGTCGGGCGTCCGTACAGCACGATTGGCTGGTGTCTGCGGGTGGGAAGCAGGATTGGGGGGGTATGTGTCCTGGTCGCTGCCCTAGCGCCTCCTCTGGTCGGTCGGGGTGGATGGGAACTGGTGGGAATAGCCAATAGCGTGATCCTCCCACGTGCTACGTCCTGCCGGTGAAGCTGTCACCCTGTCAGGTGAAAAGAAGCGGCATGGCAACTGCGCATGTGTCCGAGGAAGCATGGTGCTAGTCTCAGCTCTCCCTAGATCGCCAGAGGGCAGAGCAGCGACCGGGGGGAGAAATTGGCCAAGTACAATTGGGGAGAAAAAGGGGGAGCACCCCCCCCCCCCCCCCCTCAACAACAAAATAATAATACCAATGCCGTTCCTTTCATGCACAAGTTGAGCAAGAAGTAAAAGCTGTTCTTATAGTTCTTGTAGTTATTATAGTCAGATAATGCAACACATTCTCACTCTGAACTCCTCTCACAGAACAGCTTTGTCAAGCACCTTTGCTGACCGTAATGCTCCGCGGAGCCTACAGCGTTTTATGGAACGCAGCACTCCGCAGTCCGCACCTGTGGGTTCAGGGAAAGGTCAAGGGCTTGACTTGGGAAGTACGGTAGTATCACCCAGTAGTCTACCACCTGGAGGGAGGAAAAGGGGGGGGGCGGTAGTATCACCCAGGGGACGGTAGTAGCCTAACACATGGGGGGGGGGGTAGGTTTAGACATTGGGTAGGTGGTCTTCAGGTTTAGGCATTGGGTACTGGTGGTGGAGGAAGTGATAACCTCGGAGGCAGAGGGGGGCACGGTGCCGCAGTGGTAGCGCTGTTGCCTCACAGCAAAAAGGTCCCGGGTTCGATTCCGCTGTGGGCACCTAGTGGTAAGATAACATGCTTGTGCTTTGTGAATACGGCCCCAGATGTGTACCGGTCATGACTGACTGGGATGAGACACTGGGGCGGCACCCAGGCAACACTGGAGGGACTACATGTCCCAGCCGGCCTGGATGCTCTGCTTTTCCTGTTGCTACCACGACCCTGACCTGGATAAGCAGCAGGAAACTACTGGATGGATGGATGATTACGCTAATGCTATGTGAACTTGAGCATTTTTGTTGGTCCTTCACACGGTGATTTAGTCGTTGAAAAGATGGATATTATGCTGTTGGGATTTAAATACACTACTGTGGTATCACATCTTATACATTTTAATGTCATCTCGTCGGGTAGTGGTTCTCAACCTTTTTGAGCCGTGACCCCCAAAAAACTTTAGGCTGGGGTTCGCAAGCCAAGCCCGCTTCCCGCCGTTGCTCAACCCAACGGCAGTGCGCACGCATTCACGCAGTGATTTCACCCACTCACCAAAATCTTTTTTGAGACAGTTTAAATATTAAATATTGCATTATAATGCATTGAATCATTGTTATGGGAGAGTTGATCATCATGGGAGAATTTTTTTTCTCCCCCCCCCCCCCCCCCTTGACAATCATTCCACGACCCCCCCAAATAATCTCGCAGCCCCTCGGGGGGTCCCAGCCCCCAGGTTGAGAACCACTGATCTAAGGTGAAAGGTGAGTAGTCTATATATTAAATACCAAGAAAAATGTATGCTCCACTCAACCACTGCCTTTGTATAGGTTGGGTTAAGGCAGGGCTGGCCAAACTACGGCCCGCGGGCCAACTGCGGCCCGCTGCCCGTTTTTAAGTGGCCCGCCATGAATTTAGCAACAAACAAAAAATAATAATAATTTTTTGCTAAAAACGTTTTTCCGTTTTTCTGTTTTAACGTTTAAAACGGAAAACGACAAAAAATGGGTTATACTTGAGTACCCTGACCTGGTCTATTTATTTTTAAACATTTTTAATACTGAATGAATGTTTAATACTTACGTTATGTTAAATTATCTGTCTTAACCTGTTGGCACAGGAAAAGAACATTTGAAAACATACAGAAATACCCATTGTAATAGGTGAGCACATCAATAAACTATGTGTCATATTTATTTAGGTAGAAATTAAATTTTTGATGGCACAAGGGTTTTCTGGTCCAATTTTTTTAGCCGCGAAAACTGCCACGCTTAATATTGTTTGGCCCGCGCCTCCTTATATTTTTCTGTATGTGGCCCACAACCCAAAAAGTTTGGCCACCCCTGGGTTAAGGTGTTGAATAGCTTGATTGCCTATTTCATTCTTAGCAATATGCAAGAGTGGCTTCTCAATAGTAAAGGACATTGAAGGCAGATAACCTGTGCAGCAGTAGGATATTGTCTCCCAACCTGTTCTCCTGCTACTGACGTGTCTTCTCTGTCACTCTGTCAGACACTGCCAAAACACAGTAGTAGCTAGGAAAGTGTTCTGGCTGTAGCACATGGGTTTAGCTAAGGGTGCCTGACTCTACAATGCTTGGTACAGTAATATCGCCATGACTCTGTCTTTCAGCCATGTCACAACACTGCAAACATTTTCCAAACAGTTCCTCTTGAACTCCCAAGTGGGTTTAGCTTAGTTCAATGATCTGCACAGTGATAAAACACAGCTGTGAAGTGATGAGAGATGAAGCAGTACAGACAAATACAACAAAATATTAAACCCTACAGAGCTTACAAAAACATCAACCGACAATGGCACAGCAATGCAACAAAATGCAAAATGTGGAACAATTACGACGACTACACATATTTTGTACTACTGTACATGTTGGTCTTTCTCCTGCACAAACTCTTAAGCAATATTGTTTGTGGAGACTTTTTTTTGTGTCAAAGTAAGAGCCATAAAATATTTAGATATTTCGCAGGCTGGCAATGGCAGCTGTTGCAAAGTTTGTATATTTTTAGATTACCGTAAATTCCGGACTATAAGCCGCGGCTTTTCCCCCGTTTTTTGGCCTTTTTTGGCCCCTGCGGCTTATATAACGGTGCGGCTTATCTATGGATTTTTTCTGAAAAAAAAAAAAAAAAAAAACGGAATTCTCTCTTCTTTAGCACTCTTTCTAACTATAAATCCACTTCTGTTTTAATTTCCTCTCTTGCCCTCTTTTCACCACACCGCGGACACTGTGTGCACTGTAAAAAAAAACACAGGTGGTGTTGTGTTATGTTGTTTTGTTGAAATGTTAATAAATGGCAGCTTCCTCAAACAGCCATCTCTTTCCCGACAATCCCCTCTGTGCACGAACCCTTACATATGGTAATTAAACATTAAAACACAATTAAAAAAAAAAAACAAAAAAAAACAACAACATTAAAACACCCGTGGCTTATAGTCCGGTGCGGCTTATATATGTAACAAACAGTCAATTTTGCAGCTGCGGCTTATAGTCCGGTGCGGCTTATAGTGCGGAATTTACGGTATTTGAAGTCTCACAATGGCATATTACATTACCGTATATTGCAATATATTTGAAATCAGCATTTCTTGCAATACTACAATACTTTTCATTCAAAACTTTTATACATTTGCAAAATTATAGGCAACAACTGCAGCCTCAAGTTAAACTATGCAAAAGAATCAATCTGACACAGTTCTTTGCCTCACATGCACAAGCAAGATTTCTGCATTTCCCTTTCACTCCATTCTTAGTGGCTTCTGCAATATTCTGCAATATTGCCAGCACTTAAGCCCATACACAATACCTACATAAATCCTCTTAGACATCAGAGGACAAACATGACTTTTTCTTTCTTTCTTTCTTTCTTTCTTTCTTTCTTTCTTTCTTTCTTTCTTTCTTTCTTTCTTTCTTTCTTTCTTTCTTTCTTTCTTTCTTCAGTCAACATACTGGATCCAAAAGAATGACGCTCCAATGTTACAGTACATGCCGTGTGATACAGGCCTATGCAGAAAGTACTGATTCTTTTAAATAAAAAAAACTCTGGCTCGTGATCAGCCAGAATACTTTTTTGAAATTTGTCTGATTTGTGGGAAAGGGACTTTATACTTTCTTTAACCAAAAAATTGTTTCAGAGCTGAGCTGGTCTTCTTGAAACAATATTACAGATATTACTTCTCAAGAAAGCCCTGATTATTCTCTGTGGGGTGAAGTGATTCTCATTTTTGTCTTATTGCACTCATAATCTCGGCGTGTGTCGTATATATATTGTCTTTTTACCTTGGCTCTCTCTTTCTTTGCACTTTGCCTTCATATTGTCTTACAGACTCCTCTGCTTTCTCTACCCTCGTTCCCTTCTTCTCCCTTACTGTGTTATCTGTCTGGGCTCCATTTCCTGCCTCCCTGGTACTCCCTGACTCACTAGCTTTCATTTTCATGATAATCCAGCAACACCACTGGACTGCGAAATCGCTTTTACTGCCTTTTCTTTTTCTCTTTCTCTCTCCCTCTCTCTCTCTCTCTCTCTCTCTCTCTCTCTTTCTCTCTCTCTCTCTCTCTCCCTGCTTTTCCCCCCTACTGGTTTATCTTTTTTCCTTCAGGCTTTATTTTGCTCTCTGTAATTAAATGTCATTTTCTGCTCTCCCGTATTTGGGAAGAAGGATTTTTTTTTATGTGATCATTGTCAAACTGCTGTAGAATGGGGTCACTTGCCCCTGTATCTGTCTTGGCCACAGCCAAGCAAAGCACCAGAGCTACATCATGTTCAGTTCAGCTTCCTTTGTCTTATTTCCAAATTAATTCTATAATTAAGCCAGCAATAAAGATGATAGCATGTTAAATTACACAAATATGTACAGTAAAGGTGGCATAGTGGTTATAGGTTCAATCTCTGCTGCATCCACTGGGTCACGTTGCTGAAGCTTTCACCTGCTCAGACAGTGTAAGTCACTCTGCATAGATCTATTCACTTAAATGCCCCAAAAATGGAAATAAAACAGAATGATTTAAATGAAAGGCATCTATTTTCCGTTGCGTCCCTACGTGACTCATACCTTAGTGGAGCGCCTGAAATTTCATACAAATTTCATCTTTGAGGTTCAGTGCCATGATTAAATGACACAACCCCCCCAACCCCCCACCACCAACCAACACATCCAGCATTTTAGGCAAACCGTATACAAACTCCAAAGTAAGCACTGTAGTTCAGCTTTGCAACGTCTCATCTTGATTTTCTGTCCTTAAATTTGACCAGAAATATTTTCTTTCTCCCGACCCTTCTGAAACGAAATCGAACATGTGAGTTAAGACTGGATATATGTGAAGAAAAATAGAAGTCACAAAGCACTTAAAGGGAAAGTTAAATAAAAAATCATTTGAAAAAGGCTTGAGCAGTAGCTATAGTATCAGATCCCGTGCTTTGCAGTGCAGAGCGGTGGGAGGGGAACTGTACACTTGACTCTTCTCTGTGACAGCGGATCAATGCAGCCCAGAGCACAGATAGAAATGAATTGATTGTCACCAATAAAACTCCAATTAAACAAACGAACAAGCCCGGGAGAGAGAGCGCTCCGAGACAAGCAGCTCTCATCTTCTCATCCGTCCTCAGGGAAGTATGGAAGGGAGGGAGGGAGGGAGGGAGGGAGGAGAGGGAGGGAGGAGAGGAAGGAGAGGAGAGGGAGGGAGGAGAGGGAGGGAGGAGGGGGAGGGAGGAGAGGGTGGGGGAGAGGGAGGAGAGGAGAGGGAGGGAGGGAGGGAGGAGAGGGAGGGAGGAGAGGGTGGGGGAGAGGGAGGAGAGGGAGGGAGGGAGGGAGGAGAGGGTGAGAGGAGAGGGAGGGAGGGAGGGAGGGAGGAGAGGGTGGGGGAGAGGGAGGAGAGGAGAGGGAGGGAGGGAGGGAGGAGAGGGTGAGAGGAGAGGGAGGGAGGGAGGGAGGAGAGGGAGGGAGGAGAGGGTGAGAGGAGAGGGAGGAGAGGGTGGGAGGGGGAGGAGAGGGAGGGAGGAGAGGGAGGGAGGAGAGAGAGGGAGGAGAGGGAGGGAGGGAGGGAGGAGAGGGTGGGAGGGAGGGAGGGAGGAGAGGGAGGGAGGGAGGAGAGGGAGTCAGTCAGATGTGGGCATGGAGAGGTGGCGAGCCAGGTCTGTTTCCCCGGGAACACTCATGCTCTCTCGGCAGGAGGAGTGGACGTTATGGACGAATGTGAGAGTGAGCAAACTGCAGATGGGGGATCAGATACCCATTAGAGAGAGGGAGAGAGAATAGAGATGAAGGTAGTGCCATTGATCCAAAGCTGCCTTAATGATGAAAAGAGATCTTAATTGTGTGACATATTAGGATTCAGCACTCAATTGGATTGCACATCTGACCTTCCCTTATTTGATAAGTTAATGCGACGCCCCTCAGCACAGAATGTTTTTCTCTGTGCGTGAATCTCTCTCTCTCTCTCTCTCTCTCTCTCTCTCTCTCTCTCTCTCTCTCTCTCTCTCTCTCTCTCTCTCTCTCTCTCCCTGTCAGAGCTACTCTCATAACCGTGGAGCATTCCCTATACATTTCATTCCTGCATGCACTCAGGTAGGTTAGGCCTCCCACCTAAGCAGCAGCTAAGGATGCTTTTTGCTCATATAGACCTCCAAATGAAGTTAAAGATGATTCATGTTCCCCATTCCTAGAAAATGTGCATGCTCTCACTACTCTCCCCTCTTCTCATCTCAGTTCTCCACTAATAACATTTTCCTCACTATCTCCCTCTCCATCTCCTAAGCCCTGTAATTTGATTGTTCTTTTTCCGGCTATTGAGTTCTCGCTACATCATACATATGTATAAGAGGTTCAACCAGAATACACATTCCATCTTCAGCTGTGATTTTCTTCGCTGCATCCTACAGAACCGGAGCTCATTCATAAATGGTGAAGAAGGCACTATAATGTCATGGTGAATATCTTAAAGCATGCACATAGCAACTTTGCACCTTGGCGTCCCCAAATGGCCACAACAGGTACTGTAACTGTGAAAACCCAGAAATCATGAAAGGTGACGTCGGTAAACTTTGTAGTCGCTGTAAATTAAATGTCTTCTCTTTATTGTGGGTGGCTACATGCAGACCAAGTGCGACCACTTCGCTTTTTCATCACTTCATCTATATCAAAAGTAATCTCTTTCACGGCCTCTGGGGTGAAGCCAACGCGGAAGTGCCAAAAACTGTAGTCATTCCCCATTCACCCACATATTAAAATGCCCGACTTTAGAAACATGTTTATAGCCTGGAATAAGTGTACCAAAAAAAAAAAAGGTTTTGGTCTGTATAGGACGAATCAGCGTGACTTGACAACAAAAAAGTACTTTCGGGTGTCACTGCAGCAGAAACTAGTATGGAATAAAGCTGAAAAGCTGTCCCAAACAAACAAACAAACAAACAAACAAACAAACAAACAAACAAACAAACGTGGCTTATATTTTGACATTGTGAGTGGCAGCAGAAGTAGCTAAAAGGTCTACTATGTAGTGAAAAACGTGTGTGAATTGTCTGTTTTATTAAATGTGTGAATTAGTCAAAAGTATAGTCAAGGCTGGCTCCATAGATCTCTTATAATGTTTGCAAACAGTGCAGCGCATTTTGTGGGCGGAGACGAACTGGTTGCAGAAAGGGACAGCTAGTGGCACAGCTGTCATAGAAATATGGAAGATCCGGACGCCTTCTCCACATCTTTTATAGGTTTGCAGCAACAGACAGGTTATCTTACACAAATAAGCTAACTCTTTCAATGGGGTGAAGTTTCCTGACATGTACTCACTTTGAAGCTTTCTTTGTTGGAGTCCAGGTATGTTTTACAAGAAAGTGCTCGTCATTGTCGACGATAACGTTATCTGACCTGGCTAACAGTGGATACTCCGCTTGCTTGCTGTGTACCGAGCTCAAAGTAGTAGGCTATGTTCTTTATTTTACCCCTTCACTGTCCGCTCCAAAAACAACTCTTATTTTGCACAGTGACCGCCGGAAGTGTTAAAAGGACCCGGAAGAATTTGGCCCACTGTAAGGTCTGAACATAAGGTGAATAGGCGCTCTAGACCATCTAGGGCACTGGGCGCAGCAGGTATCCCGCTTTGGCATTGAACCTTCAACAGTGTTCTACTGAAGTACGTGTCGAACCAGGATTGTGCACTGCTTATATAGCCTGGCTGGCATTGGGGGCATGACATCACTGGTGATGTCAGACTCCTAACTCGCATCTCTCATCCCCGCTTGGTGATGTCACACTTGTTTGATATTGACTATAGTCTGGCTAGTTATGACATCATCGGTGATGTCTGATGTCACAGGTCCAGTTGTGATGTCATAGATCCCATTGTCATCGGTGCGGTGGTGATGTCATCTCTCTCGATAAATCCAGATCGGCCCTTAGGGAACTAGGTTGCGTATGCTCCGGAGAGCGGCCAGCGCATTGGCATTGACGCAAAGCCTTTGTAACAGGCGTAGTCCCGCTGCAAATTCAATCTCTGAGAACATTTGAATAAAGATGGAGTATAGAGCTATAAGAGTAGAGAACTTGAGGAATAAATGCATTCAAAACATTTATTTAGATCCAGAACAGAGAATTGTAGCCTATAGACTCTACCAAATAACACGTAATACTGTATAATTTTGTTTTGTCTTCTAGAAGCTTGATCAGGCTTGTCACACTTTTATTTGGTGACTGATGAACATCTAATGTTGTCCCTTCCTCCACTTTGAGCGTCTCCAGTTGGTTTGTCACTCAGTGCATAACAACAGTACAAGACTATGATGGTAGGCTAGTGACTGACTAGTGCAGTGGTTCCCAAAGCGGGATGGGTGTGTCGTGCGATGATTTCCAGAATGTGTGAAATTGACCTAAATAATGTGTGAAGTACAGAATATGTGAAATACAATGACAAAACTATTTAAAAATGACCACATTTTAACGATAATTCTTTGATATGGTTTGTTTTGTTTAACTGCCCCAACCCTCTGGAACTCTCTGCCCCTCAATATCAGAAACTCCGACTCACTCACCTCCTTCAAAACCCAACTCAAATCCCACCTCTTCAAAACAGCCTACAATATCTGACTTCTACCTCTAACCACCATTCCATCTCTGCAATCTATTGATTTGTATTTGTTTTCGTTCTTGTTATTTAGTTCTGTTTACTGTATTATTTTTCTATGTATTGTAAAGCGTCTTTGAGTGTCAGGATCGGTGTTAGACATGTGGATCTATTCGCGGGTAGTTGATGGCCAAGACACTCTCGGTAACTGAAGTCTCGATGAGTAGGAATGCTGTGGAACTTGATAGCTAGGTCTGCACTTGTTCGAGGTTGGGAACGGTTGCAGAGATTGACGTGATATAAGTTTAGGTTATGAATCACTAGAGAGGGCCTGCCGGAACGGGCCTTTATAGATCCGAACATGACATCACCTGTGCTATGACATCACTACCGTTTGCGACATCATCAGAGATCGATGACATCATAGTAGGAATGACGACATCAAAGTAGGAATGATGACGTCATCCTAACAGAGTTCCCCAGAAAAGCGCTATATAAAACTTATGTATTATTATTATTTTTATTATTATTACATGTGTGCACGAACGTTTGTATGCTTCAACCACCTTCGGGGATAGTGGGGGTTGCAAGCCTCTGGCAGCGTTATTTTGAGGGTCGGGGGCTGAGAAGTTTGGGAACCCTTGGACTAGTTTGTGCGTGTGTGTGTGTGTGTGTGTGCGTGCGTGCGTGCGCGCGCGCGCACTGGCTATTGCTGCAAAAAGTTTCTTCGCAATCATTGTAACCTAAAGGTTAAAGAGGAAGAAAAGGCTGGAGCTTTTCTCCAACCCGTCAATCTTTCATAGGTTGCAGCAGCCTGATATGACCTTATAGCAAACGGCTCTTTTGCAAAAAGTCTATAGCTTATGGATTTCACGTCAAGGGGAAATATCTGATATTTCTTCTAACAAATCCACGCCCTTTAAATGGATTTACCGTCACGTAAAAACTATTTGATATTTATGCTAATTGAAGTCCATCTATTTATTGGTTTCTGTTTCTGGCATTTTATTAGTTTCATGCCATAGTAGAAAAAGTAGCCCTCTCTCCATTCTCATCATTTCCCACTTTGTCAATGTTTGCTAAACTTGCTGACTCTACAGTAGCATTTTCCCCTCAGGAAGACTGACACTGACCTGCAGAACCCAACATGAAACCATGTCCGCGGGTGACATAC
>NC_139649.1:12705216-12710216 GCF_964638095.1 Poromitra crassiceps | reverse complement strand
TTATTAAAGCTCCAGTGAAAGAGTTTCAACGCAATCAGGAAAAGTTTGGTGTTGATTTCCAACACAATGAGTTTCTTTATATACTTCTTCTATCTTTGGAGAACAAACATCTGGGAAACAACACGAATAGAAACAGAGGCACAGAGATTTGGGCTAGTTTGGCAAGTAGCTGGCTGACTGCAAGACAGAGCATTCAATTAAACGTGGCAGCGGGCGATAATATAAACTCCAGCAAGGGGCACCTCCTCTCGCCTCACGACAAGAAGGTCGTGGGTTTGATACCCGCCTGGGATGCTGTGGGCGCTGAGGGCATGTCCCCATCCCCATGTCCTCAGTACCTACTGCCCAGATGGGCTCGTCAAAAAGGCCTTCCTGTGTGGAGTTTGCATGTTCTCCCTGTGCTCCCCTGGGGTTTCCTCCAGATAGGAACCCCCCCGCTAAAAACATGCAAAATAATAATAATAATAATTTCAGATTTGGGGTTAAACATGAAGGAAAACATGGTTGAGTTAAGTGAGCACACACATTTTCACCTGCATGCCCTCTCCTCTCCACCTCTCTCTCTCTCTCCCTGTCTCAATCTGTCTATCTCTCTCACCTGCCCTCCCCTCTCCTCTCCACCTCTCTCTCTCACCTGCCCTCCCCTCTCCTCTCCACCTCTCTCTCTCACCTGCCCTCCCCTCTCCTCTCCACCTCTCTCTCTCACCTGCCCTCCCCTCTCCTCTCCACCTCTCTCTCTCACCTGCCCTCCCAGCTCCACCTCTCTCTCTCTTTCCCTGTCTCAATCTGTCTATCTCTCTCACCTGCCCTCCTCTCCACCTCTCTCTCTCACCTGCCCTCCCCTCTCCTCTCCACCTCTCTCTCTCTCTCTCCCTGTCTCAATCTGTCTATCTCTCTCACCTGCCCTCCTCTCCACCTCTCTCTCTCACCTGCCCTCCCCTCTCCTCTCCACCTCTCTCTCTCTCCCTGTCTCAATCTGTCTATCTCTCTCACCTGCCCTCCTCTCCACCTCTCTCTCACCTGCCCTCCCCTCTCCTCTCCACCTCTCTCTCCCTGTCTCAATCCGTCTATCTCTCTCACCTGCCCTCCTCTCCACCTCTCTCTCACCTGCCCTCCCCTCTCCACCTCTCTCTCTCTCCCTGTCTCAATCTGTCTATCTCTCTCACCTGCCCTCCCCTCTCCTCTCCACCTCTCTCTCTCACCTGCCCTCCCCTCTCCACCTCTCTCTCCCTGTCTCAGTCTGTCTATCTCTCTCACCTGCACCTCTCTCTCTCTGTCTCAGTTTGTCTATCTCTCTCACCTGCCCCCCTCTCCATCTCTCTCTCTCCCTGTCTCAGTCTGTCTATCTCTCACCTGCCCTCCCCTCTCCACCTCTCTCTCCCTGTCTCAGTCGGTCTATCTCTCTCACCTGACCTGCCCTCCCCTCTCCATCTCTCTCTCTCCCTGTCTCAGTCTGTCTCTCTCTCACCTGCCCTCCCCTCTACGCCTCTCGCTCTCTGTCTCAGTCTGTCTATCTCTCTCACCTGCCCCCCCTCTCGCTCTCTGTCTCAGTCTGTCTATCTCTCTCACCTGCCCCCCTCTCGCTCTCTGTCTCAGTCTGTCTATCTCTCTCACCTGCCCCCCTCTACGCCTCTCGCTCTCTGTCTCAGTCTGTCTATCTCTCTCACCTGCCCCCCCTCTCGCTCTCTGTCTCAGTCTGTCTATCTCTCTCACCTGACCCCCCTCTCGCTCTCTGTCTCAGTCTGTCTATCTCTCTCACCTGCCCTCCCCTCTCCACCTCTCTCTTTCCCTGTCTCAGTCTGTCTATCTCTCTCTCGCTTGGTCTCCTTTCTCATTCTGTCTCGGTGCGGAGTGGTTTGTTCTTTGCTCTCCATACTGTTGATCTGAAGATAACGGTGCTCAGAATTTCAATAGAAAACACACAGTCGATGCTAATTGAATCTTCATCTCAGTCTGGCTCGATACCCTATTATGTTGTTGATCAATGACATTCAGATGGAGGTCCAGGGAGGTCCATGTATCTTCTGGAAGTTGCTGTGGATACTCAGGACACAGAGATTGATGGACTCCCACCCTGCAAGCCAGATTCACTGGAATTCCCCTCTTACACACACACACACACACACACACACACACACACACACACACACACACACACACACACTCTCTCTTTCTCTCTCTTTCACCAAACCAGTTATTATGGAAGGATCCTTATTTATCCCTGTGTGTGTGTGTGTGTGTGTGTGTGTGTGTGTGTGTGTGTGTGTGTGTGTGTGTGTGTGTGTGTGTGTGTGTGTGTGTGTGTGTGTGTGTGTGTTTACATGCAGCATGCCTTGGTGTTTGTCCTAGTGTATGTGTTTGTGTATTTTCCTGAATTTCACAAAATATGTATGCAATAAACTAAAATTAAAAAATTAAAATAAAGGACACAATGGTGAGTGTACGTGTGCTTTCATTCTATATGTATCATCATATTTCACAGCGAGAAACAACAGCATCAGTTGACTCAATGATTGTATGGTGGACAAAAACAAAAACATCTAATTGAAGTGAAGAATAATAACCATAAATGTAGTCTAAAAGGAGCAGTAAGATAATTTTGAGAGACTCGATCAACCCTGGAAAGACTGAAACAGGTCAAAGAAAAATCTGGAGAATCAAACAATTGAACACCAACAAAAGAAACATTAGACAAATTTGTATTTGGTGAATATGCAGCATGCAGCATAGGTTTATCTAATCCATGTAAATTGGTTTGGATTAGAGATTAGGTTTTTCTTTTTATACAGAGCAATTTACAGTGAGCAGGTATTTTATAACACCTGGGGATCAAACCTGCACCCTCTCAGTTACGGGACAGTCTCTTCCCGCTATACAGTAGGTCACTATACCACCATAGACTGTAAAAAGACCGCCAAGGGACAGAAAATTAGATCCAGATTTTTTTTTTTTATATATAATAAGAATAATAATTATTATTATTTTTAATACACAAACAAGAAAAACAAACTCAGATACAGGAAAGAAAAGAAAAACAAAACAAACCAAAAAACATACAACATAGTGTTACCAGTCGCATAAGGTGCTTGTGCTTGTAAAAGATTATTGCGCGTGACCAGACGGGCGAGCCATCCGCCACCTCTAACCTCAGTCACTTGTCATTGTTGACCTCATCAAAGTAGGCCAAGAACGGGTCCCAGATAGTTGAGAAGTGAGTTGGTTCTCAGGGACCTGAGTCTCTCCATCTGTATAACAGAGATCATGTCCATCAGCCACACGTGAAAAGAAGGTGAAGAGAGATCCAGATTAATTATTAAAAAATTAATTATTATAATTAATTAATATTAAACGTGTTAATTCTCCGAGAATATTGAGGGGCTCAAGTTTTTGATGCTTGCCCGAGACTTATTTATTACAACCTCATTGAATCAAACCTGCTCAACCGATTATTTTATTTGTTACAAAGAATTAGCCACACAACTATTTCAATATCAAGATTCACTTTAATAGCCACATAAGTAATCAGATTACAAACGACAAATTTGACTTAGTGCAAGTATGCAGTGCAGCGGTCACATCAATAGTCGAAGACAAAGCAATACAGAAAGACAATCATAAAAATATAAGTTGTATGAAGTCCTTTAAAGTGACATGGGGAGGGGGGGGGGATAATGTCCATAATGCCCATGGGGGGGGGGACCTGAGGCGGTTGTGCTCAGTGGGCATCGGGAGGGAGGGGGGGGGTGATAAGTCCTCATTTGTGGGGGCTTTCGGGTCTCGTTGAAGAGGCGGCAGGCAGTTGGGGACAAACTGTCCCTGTGGCGAGAGGTTCGGGTACTGCCAGACATCAGTCTTCTGCCGTGGGAGAGAGCCTTGAAGAGTTTATGACGTGGGTGGGAGGGGTCAGCCATGATTTTCCGAGACTGGCAGTGTGTAGGTCCTGAAGAGATGGCAGGCATCCGACCACAATTTCAGCACGGCGGATGATGTGCTGCAGTCTGGAGATATCCTTGAGGGCAGCAGCAGCAGCATACCAGATGGTGATGGAGGAGGTGAGGATGGACTCAACGATGGAAGTGTACCGCCTTCGGCACCTTGAACTTCATTAGCCGCCGAAGAAAGTACATCCTCTGTTGTGCCTTCTTGTTGAGAGCTTTGATGTTTGGAGGGTCTGCATTCAGCCTCTAGTCCACAACCATCTCCACTGTTTTTTTTTTTTTAGCATTGACCAGGTTGTTTTGACTGCACCAAGTCATCAGGTGGTCAATCTCCTGCCTGTATGCACATTCGCCACCATCAGAAATTAGCCCTATGATGTCATCTGCAAATTTCAGGAGCTTGATGGACTGGTGACTGGAGGTGCAGCTGTTGGTGTACAGGGAGAAGAAGTATGGAGAGAGGATGCCGCCCTCCTGTTAGTCAGGAAGTCTGTGGACCATCTGCAGATGGAGTCGGGCATGCCCAGCTGGGAGAGCTTCTCGTGCAGCACGACCGGGACGATCGTATTAAAGGCCGAATGTCCACCTACAGGAGCCTGGCATAGGTTCCTGCAGGATGATTTTGTGACTAGTTGACATGAGTGAGTTAACATCTCTCTCCTGAATGTAGAGAGGTGTGGGGGGAGGGGGGAATAGGTGGAGTTTTTGAGATATTATCACAAATCCACACACATTTGTCAAGCTTTCAAGGTTCAAGGTTCAAGGTTTTATTAACCTATTTACACTAATCATTACATTTGAATTGCTTTATAATAAAGGACAGGGCATGACCATTGCATGTGATTTGTTCTCTATTCTATATAAATAGTCTAACCTATTTATCTCGTAGCATTCTTTCTACTCAAACTTTTTCACAATTGGACTGTCTTGATAAAATAACGGTAGGCTATTTTATTTTATTTATTTATTTAAAAATAACTCGATTATCTAATTTAGATAAGATTCCACAGCAGCTCACACAAAATAACTGTGTTCCAACTGAGATTATTTTTGAAAGTGTGC
>NC_139649.1:12662716-12702716 GCF_964638095.1 Poromitra crassiceps | reverse complement strand
ACATCTCTTTTGACGTACATTTTGAAGGCAACTTTGTAGACTGAACCTATCTGTTATTCTGGCCCTGTACAGGGCACAGTGGGAGAGAGGGGAACTGACAGTGTAGGTCGGCTACATCTGAATATGGTGTCTATGTAGGTTTCTACCGCAACTGTGTGTAACTTAAATGAAAATGTATATGAAATAATACATTAACTACTGATTGTCTAAATAAAGGCTAATGTGATTTAAATTTGACATATCAGTTAGTGTAGCCTCTGGAGTTTAAATAGGGACCCATTTTGCAGATGGTAAGAATTTCATGTAGGTTAGTTTCTCTGAAACGACTACATGAATACATGCATCATGCATGTATTCAAACAAGTCAGTGTTGTGTTGTCTTTGAGGTTTCCCATTAGCTGGAGTCACTCACAGTCACATGCGTGCATGCTTGTCCTATTGGTGGTAAGTGATGCAGTGTGCGTCTTCATTACATTTCAGATAGGCTCATGAAGAGGGTCTTCTTTTAGGCTAAAGGCCTGTGGTGTCCCCACAGGATCCAGAGATTTCCTCTTCGTGTGTGTGTGTGTGTGTGTGTGTGTGTGTGTGTGTGTGTGTGTGTGTGTGTGTGTGTGTGTGTGTGTGTGTGTGTGTGTGTGTGTGTGTGTGTGTGTGTGGGGTGTCTATGTGAGAGAAACATTTCATTGACTGTGCAGTTTTCTCCTGCTGTTGCCCTCAATATCTCGAGAGCACTTTTTTCAGATAGTGATGTAAAGTCTGCCAACTGTTGGGAAAATGCAACTTTTGAGACCTTGGCTTTTAAACAACAACCTATACCCACCTATAATATCTGAAGCAAACAGAGGGGCCATATTGTTTTTTTTCCCCCTCCCCCTAAAATAGGCCAACTGCAGCAGGTATTAGGATACATTTCAGAGTACTACTAGTCAGTCCGTGCACATTGCACAAGAGTCTGTAACACAGCACATTTAAATGTTATTCTTGGCATCCACTTAACAAAGCGACTTTGTGAAAACAGCATTTTATGCTATTGAGTCAGACTATCAAATTGTTTGTATTTTTGGTTACAGAAAAAATAATTATTTGAAAGGTTTTTTATCAGTATAACAAACATACTTACATCCAGATACCAATTTTGTCAGAATAATTTGCCAAACTGTGTTAATGTTCCCATCACTTGGGTCACAACAACCAAAGAAAGTTTAGCCTAACTACAGTATTGACCATCATCACTCTGTGTTTCAATAATAACTCTCTCTCTGCGATTGCTCAACATTTGGCTTTGAGAGAAGCCAATGCTCAGTCCAAGTCTTTAACCAATGAGGACAGTAGGGAGTGACCCCTCCTCCCACAGCCTTGACCCACAGTGAGGTGACATTAACTTTGCTGGACTGGACTGGACAGCACAGCACCCACCTGGACACTTTTGCTATTTGTGGTATTTTGCCAATGTTTATCAGGCTTAAAGCTTAGACACCTTAAAGGGGACACTACTCAGTTGAGCAGTTCACACTAAGTCCAATTGTGAACGTGTGTCTCAATGTATAAAAACAAAGACCCAAGATTCTAAGCTGTTAGTTTTTAGCTATTTATTTATGTGAATAACTCATGAAAATGTCTTGCATGTGCTTCTTTATATGGCCTACATGTGTAAGAGGGCCAGCAGAGTTGGGGCATAATGATGCCGACACCATTGTGACTATTTAACTTGCAAAATCTGCTTTATTTTTTTCCTGGTTTAATGTTAAACTCTACATTCCCTTTAGTTTAAATTCCAAATCCAAACCTGTACTTGACTGTGCAGGTCAGCATGCCATTGTTGAAACCAGGAAAGAAACGCTAAGCTACAGTTGATCCGTCATTCCTGTGTTTTCTGCCGTCCAAAGCACCTCTGATGACGTGAACAAAGCCCCTGGGCGGGAGGTTACCTCCTGTAACAAAGCCCCTGGGTGGGCGGTTACCTCCTGTAACAAAGCCCCTGGGCGGGCGCTTAACTCCTGTATGTTTTGGACAACAGGTTGGAGGAGTATAACTAAACTGCTGTAGGACAAGGTGTTTGGTTTTGATGAGGATGTGGAGCTGCCAATGTCATTAGTTAGCAGCGCTTTGCTTCTGATGTTGTAAGTGCCCGCATCATTTGATTACTAATGGAGACGGTGCATAATGTCTTAGTACAATCAACCAACGATGTCGTGGTAGAGTAGCTCGCTACAACATGCACAGCAGGAGCTATCGGCTAAGTGCTATATTGTACTATCAATGGTGCTATCCGTAACATTACAAATGTTAACTGGACACTGAGCCAAGATGTGCGCACGAGATTTCACCTGAGGTGAACCTGAGGTAAGCAGGAAATGTTCACCTAGGCTCCTCCCCCGACTTCAGAAGGAAGCGAGACCGCGAGGTCGACGGTCTATGGTTTCACCGGCGACTGTCGACCTCGCTCTGTGGCATAGACTGTAGGGTGAAACACGCACACGTGTCACATGCACACACAGTGCCAGGGCTCAATGTTAATGAGCATAATTGTAAGTGATCGCTGTTGAATCAAGTTGGATTTCCTGATCAGCGGGAAAACCTGGAGTGGACTTTTGAGCTGTGTCAGCCGGTGAAACACACACACACGCACGCACGTACGCGCATACAGTGCCAGAGGGAGGGGGCTGGGGGAGAAGGGTCCGACCTGTGCAAACCTGCACCGCTTACTTCAACACCTGGGTTTGATGACGTTGATTGGTAGATTCCTTCGTCAGCACAATCCATGCTGTTCCTCATACTAGCTCCAGATAGTTAGCCACAAACAAGGTCAATGGGGTCATGCTCCTGTCTGTGCAAGTTGACTCAGGCTCACAAAATACATGTCAGTGAGCCTGAGTCTGCTTGCACAGACAGGAGTCTGACGCTAGGGATGCACCGATCCACTTTTTTCACTTCCGATCCGATTCCGATACCTGAATTTGGATATCTGCCAATACCGATATTATGCCGATACCAATATTTTTCTTGAATATACAGTATAGGCAACGATTTGGCCAATTAAAAAGCAGACAAAATTAAGAAAATATACAAGGCAAAGAAGGATGCTATTATACATTATTATTATTATATATATAATATAATAATAATATATATATATATATATATATACTATTATTACAAATTACGGCCAGCTGTGCGCTGGAATTGCAAAAAAAAAAAAATCCGATCCGATCCGTGAATTAGTGCCATATCGGCACCCGATACCGATATTGGATCGGATCGGCCCCATCCCTATCTGACGCCATTGTGTTTGTATTGGTTTGTGGCTAACTATCTGGAGCTGGTACTGTGAGGAACAGCATGGATTGAGCTGCTGACAAAGGAATCTACAGTACCAAACACCATCATTGCTAAGTAGCAAGGCTTCCAAACCTCACTATCCTTTGCTTTCTTTTAAAGTTCCGTTCCCCAGCCGATGGCTTCAGTGGCGACAGCGCGTTGGTTCCTGATCGTCACCCCGACAACCCCTTTGCCCTGAACGAGTCGAGTTTTGCTCTGGACGCCGTTTGGACCCCTCCACCCCTCTCTGGGCTCCGGCCAGATCTCTGTCTGGTGTCGTCCACAGGGCCAATCTGTAACGGGCAGCTCTCCTATTAGTCAGTGACAAGAGGAAGAGGCGACGTGAGTGTCAGACTGACGGATGTCGCCGCCCTGTTGACACTTCTTTTCTGCTACCTTCTCTCTCTCTTTCCCCCTCTCACTCTTTTGGCTCGTGTCGGGTTTTTCCTTTGCCAGCCGTGTCACACGGCTGATTGTTGTTTGGAACAGCGACTGATGGACAGCGCTCATCTGTAAAATTGACTCCCCTCGGCAGCTGCTGCAGGAAATGGCCCAAAATATGACAGAGTCGGGGGTTACGGGGTTAATCAAATGGTTTTCTTTCTTCTTTCTTTCCCCTTTTCTTCTTCTATCATTGTTCTTTGGTCACAGACGTTGTGACAAGAAAAGACAAACTGCCAACGATTACCTTCTCAACGTCGCCCAGATGCGCTGCTGCCGCGTCTGTGTGACGAGGCCGTTCTTTAGTGCCTGGCACCCGAGGTTGATGTGGCCTAGCCCCACCCTTTCTCTCACGGCGGCGGAGTTTTCAAGCGAGTTCACCTTCAAACGACAGCGTAATCCCTCCTCTAAAAATAGTCCCCAAATATGACAGATTTGGTGCTCGCATCTTGGCTCTCACTTTTTCTCGGATCAGTTAATCTCGTGTGTTTTATTAATGAATCTCCCGTAATGATCGGTGCTGGAGTGCGAGGCAGAGTGGCAGACCACAGGGACCCACAGAGCTGTCCCGTTCGCAGCCGTGGTGGCGGAAGCCATCTTGACGGAGAGGGGAACGAATAACAACGCCGCACACGAGTGCCACTCGGATCGGCCCGTTTAGCAGCTTTGGGTGACGTGGAGGGAGGGAGAAGAAGGGAGGGAGAAGGGAGAGGGGAGATGCATCATGTGGAGGGAGGCGGACGTCCTGAATCTCCAGTCAGACAGGCACCCTTGTCTGTTCTACAGTCATCACCAGTAACGCTAGAACCCCTGGCAGCAGTTGGCTGGCTTTGTGCTGGGCTTTTTTTGCCACTGCTTTTGCGCGGCCTTGGTGTGTCCCAGCAGAAACGCAGACAGTAAAGGACAGTTCCCGTCAAGGTTTAATGACCCGTGTGATTTCTCAGGCAGAAACGTGTCCTCAGAGGCAGGCCAGCCTGTCTCCCCAGGCCCTCATCTCTTCCAGAGCCCTGGGGGGGCATCACCCCCCCTCTCTCCTCCTCCTCGCCATCACCACTGCCACCGGTGACAGAAGGCAGGGGGGAGAGACTCCTCAAAATCAGACATTAAAATGTGCCAGTCCCCCTCCTCCCCCCTGGTGTGTCACCTCTGTCCCCTCCACCACCCTGGGGAGGAGAGGAGGGAGCGCAATAGAGGATGGGCTGAGCGGCGATGGAGCAGATAGTCTTTCTGCAGGCTGCTATATATATATATATATATATATTAGGGATGCTATATATATTAGGGATGTTCATTTTGAAAAATGTCCAAAATCGAAAATCGGGGAAAATTAACGATCAATTATCGATTATCGATCATATTAGCCTAATAATAATTTATTTTTTTATTTTTTATCTTTTACAAAATGAATGCCTATGGCAGAAAATACGAAAGACAACGTGTTCTCCTCAATGAACTCTTTATTTCAATGTGTCTCCTCTCCAACACTCTGCTGTCCCCGGCGCATGCCGGTGTGAATTCCCCATGTTTAAAACAGTTTTGTTGGCACAAAGGCCCGTGCCCAGCCAGAAAACTAGAGACTATATGAAGCTCCACCTCACGTTAGTCGGTTGTGCAGTGGAGTGGGGCGAGGAGGAACGAATTCCACCCAAACGTAGTCCGGAAAAATAATAATAATAATAATAACAATAATCGATAAGAATTCCACATGATCGATTCCATTCCTTAACGATCAATTATCGATTTTCGATAACTGATGAACATCCCTAATATATATAATATATATATATATATGTGTGTAATTATTATTTTTACAAATTCAGGAAGTCCAACTTTAAGAAAGACTATGGTTGGCAAGTAGAGACAAAATTTACAGTTATCTTTGCCCATATCTTGATGCTCTGTTTTGCAGTCCCACATTGCACATTTAAATTTGGGCTGTATAACATTTATTTCGGCCGAAAATTTGTTTCTTATTTATTTTTTCAACTTTTAAAGCCAACTATGAACTCCCCTCCTCCTTTTTTTCCTAACACCACATGGAATAAGCTTTATTTGCATTTACTCATCCGGGTGCCCTCAACCGCTCATGAGCATTGTGTTAATTGCTTTTTAATGGTGCTATTAAAGGGAGGTTGTCCCTCAGACCCACCCAGCACACCTGTACAGACCAGAACTTCAGGTTAGCAATGCTGGGGATTGATCTCCATGTAGGGCCATCATCATATTGATTAAATGATACTGTTTGGGTGAGTGCAATCCACCTGTTAAAGGATTGTTTTAATCCCTTGCTGCTCTCCCAGACTGACAATAAAGAGCAATTGCTAAACGAGATCAAATGGATTTATTTTCACAATAATAACTAAGCTGTAGTTTTGCAATAAAATATCGATGTTCTCTTTCAGCAGACAAGTTGACACTTTTCGGTTCAGTATTGATGAGATGAATTGAACGTGGCTGCTAGTGGCCAGATGCAGATTGTGCAGCAAGCCACTGCCTGTGACTTTGCTCGTCTGCGCTGACCTGTTGCTCGTCTCCATTTTGTTTGCTGCTGTTTGCCTCTTATTATTGTTTGTCCACATGGATGCCATCTCTACACCAGTGGTGTGTCTGTCCATTCATGCTGCGTCGATTTGATAGGTTTTCATTGCAGCCATTAGCCAAACACGAGACTGACTTAACTGATTAGTTTGGTTACAATGAAAGCCTGCTTTTCCCCTGCCCCTCAATGACACGATTGAACGGTAGGAGAACAATTTATTTAGCCTGTACACATTTGTGCATTCCCCTGCCTGGCCCTCAATTGGACAGTAGGTTAACATTTTATTTAGCATTGCATTGGGATTGGGAAGGATTTTGGGCATTGTGGATACTCAATTCTCCAGAGTAGTTATGTTGCTGTCATACTGTCGAACATTGTAAAAAAAAAAGTTAAGATATACATACTGTAAAGTAAATACACAAATAAAACATGTGCATCGTTGTCATTTTAAAATAAATATGAAGTATTCTCACTTTGAATGTGTTTTTTTAAGCAGTGCTATATATCTTCATCATCATCCTCTTGCATCTTCCTGGCTGCACACAATCGAGCTGTGCCTATCATCTGTGAGGATCATGCATATAGGAGGAAGCCAGGAGAGGAGAGGATTCACGCTTAGTGTGGAGAGCAGAAAAGAGACAGAGCCAGTGTATGGACTCTACACACACACACACACACACACGCACACACACACACACACACACCATCAGGCACTGCAGCAGCAGCAGAAGAACTCGCCGGCCCCAGTCCAGATTAGATAAGCAGGAAGTGCTGAATGTGTTCTCTCCATGCCTCCTTCGGTACACTGAGGCTGTAAAAGTCACTCCCTCAGTTTGCAGAAGTGCTGATAGAGGCATAATTGAACAACCGTGCTGATTATTGATATCACACAAACACGCCAGCTTCTAATTATTCCAGGCTACATAATATTGGAGTTGCACGAGAGAGGAGAAGGGACTCGAAACGACGCCTTATTTATGTAGGACAAATCAGGCTGTCGGTTAATGTGTACAGTGATCAAACGCACATTCTGTGGAACATGCTTCCATATCTTAAGTGGGTTTTCAAGTTTCAATTTCCTCTAGGGACCCACGTTTTTCAGAAATAATTTCTAATCTTGCAAAATGTTACCGATGTTGCCTCAAAACCTAACCCGCTATACTATTTTTACATTATTTTGTTAAGGCTCCCTTGCATTGCAGTGACGAGATAAAACTTTGGCAAAATAACACATTCCCTACTGGTTCGGATGCCTATATCTCTGCAAAATTTTGGTCACCCGTTTTAATCCGCATGGGGTTCTGATCCAATCAAATTACTGTGTAAACTGCTTTTGGTCTATTGGAGCATCGATGACAATTGTGATAATCTATAGCCAACTAACGTACTCTCAATCTCCCTTTGACTGTACCCCCGACCCCCCCCTTCCCCCATCTCTCCAGCCGCTGTGCCGGCGAGCCCCGGTGTCGCTGAGTGTCCGTGGGCAGCAGTCACACGCAGCCAGCCGGTCGGTGGACGAGGACGGTGCTGCGTGGACAGGCCAGGACAGCCTGGCTCAGGACGACCCTGAGATGTGGCAGCTCGTGCAGAAGGAGAAGGACAGGCAGTGCCGCGGCTTGGAGCTCATTGCATCCGAGGTAAAGAGCTGTCAGTCAAAGATATGAGTGATGATGTCATCAAATAGAGGAATGCATTTTTTTCCACTTTTTTCATGTTTTATGGATTGGACATACTACATGACCCTTCACTTTCTATACACAACACTAAATACAGTCTCCTAATTCTCAACTGCGCTCTCTCATTCACTTCTGTGGATTGCCCTGGCCCTTGCCCGGTATTCCATATATACACTGACACTCACATGCGTGTGGGCAAGCATGCACACTCTCACCTGCACGCTCTCTCACCTGCACGCTCTCACCTGCACACTCTCACCTGCACGCTCTCACCTGCACACTCTCACCTGCACGCTCTCACCTGCACGCTCTCACCTGCACGCTCTCACCTGCACACTCTCACCTGCACACTCTCACCTGCACGCTCTCACCTGCACACTCTCACCTGCACGCTCTCACCTGCACGCTCTCTCACCTGCACGCTCTCACCTGAACACTCTCACCTGCACGCTCTCACCTGCACACTCTCACCTGCACACTCTCACCTGCACACTCTCACCTGCACGCTCTCACCTGCACACTCTCACCTGCACGCTCTCACCTGCACGCTCTCTCACCTGCACGCTCTCACCTGCACACTCTCACCTGCACGCTCTCACCTGCACGCTCTCTCACCTGCACGCTCTCACCTGCACACTCTCACCTGCACGCTGTCACCTGCACCCTCACCTGCACACTCTCACCTGCACGCTCTCACCTGCACGCTCTCACCTGCACACTCTCACCTGCACGCTCTCACCTGCACGCTGTCACCTGCACCCTCTCACCTGCACACTCTCACCTGCACGCTCTCACCTGCACGCTGTCACCTGCACGCTCTCACCTGCACGCTCTCTCACCTGCACACTCTCACCTGCACACTCTCACCTGCACGCTCTCACCTGCACCCTCACCTGCACGCTCTCACCTGCACACTCTCACCTGCACGCTCTCACCTGCACACTCTCACCTGCACGCTGTCACCTGCACCCTCACCTGCACGCTCTCACCTGCACGCTCTCACCTGCACGCTGACACCTGCACACTCTCACCTGCACGCTCTCTCACCTGCACACTCTCACCTGCACACTCTCACCTGCACGCTCTCTCACCTGCACGCTCTCACCTGCACACTCTCACCTGCACGCTCTCACCTGCACACTCTCACCTGCACGCTCTCACCTGCACACTCTCACCTGCACCCTCTCACCTGCACGCTCTCTCACCTGCACGCTCTCACCTGCACACTCTCACCTGCACACTCTCACCTGCACACTCTCACCTGCACACTCTCACCTGCACGCTCTCTCACCTGCACGCTCTCACCTGCACACTCTCACCTGCACACTCTCACCTGCACGATCTCACCTGCACACTCTCACCTGCACACTCTCACCTGCACACTCTCACCTGCACACTCTCACCTGCACGCTCTCCCCTGCACGCTCTCACCTGCACGCTCTCACCTGCACACTCTCACCTGCACGCTCTCACCTGCACACTCTCACCTGCACGCTCTCTCACCTGCACACTCTCACCTGCACACTCTCACCTGCACGCTCTCACCTGCACGCTCTCACCTGAACACTCTCACCTGCACACTCTCACCTGCACGCTCTCACCTGCACACTCTCACCTGCACACTCTCACCTGCACGCTCTCACCTGCACGCTGTCACCTGCACGCTCTCACCTGCACGCTCTCACCTGCACACTGTCACCTGCACACTCTCACCTGCACACTGTCACCTGCACACTGTCACCTGCACACTGTCACCTGCACACTCTCACCTGCACACTCTCACCTGCACGCTCTCACCTGCACACTGTCACCTGCACACTCTCACCTGCACACTGTCACCTGCACACTGTCACCTGCACACTGTCACCTGCACACTGTCACCTGCACACTGTCACCTGCACACTGTCACCTGCACACTCTCACCTGCACGCTCTCACCTGCACACTGTCACCTGCACACTGTCACCTGCACACTGTCACCTGCACGCTCTCACCTGCACACTCTCACCTGCACGCTGTCACCTGCACGCTCTCACCTGCACGCTGTCACCTGCACGCTCTCACCTGCACACTGTCACCTGCACACTCTCACCTGCACGCTGTCACCTGCACGCTCTCACCTGCACGCTGTCACCTGCACGCTCTCACCTGCACGCTCTCCCCTGCACGCTCTCACCTGCACACTCTCACCTGCACACTTTCACCTGCACACTCTCACCTGCACGCTGTCACCTGCACGCTGTCACCTGCACGCTCTCACCTGCACGCTCTCACCTGCACGCTCTCACCTGCACGCTCTCACCTGCACCCTCTCACCTGCACACTCTCACCTGCACACTCTCACCTGCACACTCTCACCTGCACACTCTCACCTGCACGCTCTCACCTGCACGCTGTCACCTGCACCCTCTCACCTGCACGCTGTCACCTGCACGCTGTCACCTGCACGCTGTCACCTGCACGCTGTCACCTGCACGCTCTCACCTGCAGGCTCTCACCTGCACGCTCTCACCTGCACGCTCTCACCTGCACACTCTCACCTGCACGCTGTCACCTGCACCCTCTCACCTGCACGCTGTCACCTGCACGCTGTCACCTGCACGCTGTCACCTGCACCCTCTCACCTGCACGCTCTCACCTGCACACTCTCACCTGCACGATCTCACCTGCACACTTTCACCTGCACGCTCTCACCTGCACGCTCTCACCTGCACGCTCTCACCTGCATGCTCTCACCTGCACACTCTCACCTGCACGCTCTCACCTGCACGCTCTCACCTGCACGCTCTCACCTGCACGCTCTCACCTGCACGCTGTCACCTGCACGCTCTCACCTGCACGCTCTCACCTGCACCCTCTCACCTGCACGCTGTCACCTGCACCCTCACCTGCACGCTCTCACCTGCACGCTGACACCTGCACACTCTCACCTGCACGCTCTCACCTGCACCCTCTCACCTGCACGCTCTCACCTGCACCCTCTCACCTGCACCCTCTCACCTGCACGCTCTCACCTGCACGCTGTCACCTGCACGCTCTCACCTGCACGCTCTCACCTGCACCCTCTCACCTGCACGCTGTCACCTGCACCCTCTCACCTGCACGCTGACACCTGCACACTCTCACCTGCACGCTCTCACCTGAACACTCTCACCTGCACACGCACAGAGACCAGTAGAAGACAGTTTTGTCTTCTACTGGTCTCTTTTCACTTGTTTTGTGTTGAGCCTGTTTAAAGAGCTTTATTTTGGTAAAGATTATTATTTTTTCCATATTTGTGTTTTATTTGGAGAGAGAAACAAGGCTGTGGCCAAGGTCCCAGCCTGGATTTTAACCTATGATGTATAGAACACTGGATAAATGATTTAAAGTTCCTAAAAAATCCTAAAAAGCTTGCCTTCGTTCTTCTACAAGGCCTGTGGAGTGTGCTGTAGATTTAATTTCCCCTAAAATGACCAAAGCAGGCTTGGACAATGATTAGAAAAAGGATTGCCCAATAGCCTGAGCGCACTAAGGGTGTTTTCATATTACTGTAGGTACGATTGCTTTGTACTGTGCCTGTACTGTGCCAGTGTTTTGGTACAGTAGTTTTCACACCTGGTGCAAACCATATCAGAACATGAACCGTACTACTCTAGACCACCTTTTCAAGTGGACCCGGACACGGTTGGTGATCCTGATCCGTGCCCGCCTGGGTACGGTACATAGTGTTCACACTAATCAAATGAACTGGACTTTGGGGTCAAGTGTACTCTGATCCGGGCCCCGGGTCCCTGTTGTGAAAGCCTCCTAAGACATGGATTTTTGGACCACTGGATTGGTCTATCATTCTGGTGATAAGCTGGTTATCTCACCTCTCTGCTTTGCCATTGGCCCAGGGAGTGTTTTTTTCCTGACCAATTGGATGCCAGCTCACCTCAGCGTTGGTCATGGATCCGGCAACTCAGATTTGTGTGGCGTGGGCATGGTGGCAGCTACTGTACTTTGAATTACAGAGCGAAAGTAAAAGGCTGCTGTTTTGGTCATGGATGCATTAGTTGAATGAAGAATCAATCCCGTACCCAGTACCATATTTCATTTCCTTTCTAAAGGCAGACAATTGATGCAAACACACACTCAATGCCCACGACAAGAGCTGGCAGCACCTTCCCTGTATGTTGGCAGTGCAGGTAGCTGACAACGCCTCATCAGGAGATTCAGGACTGATGCATATTTTGGCACAATGGCTGAATGGAGAGACCTGCCAGCCTCATGAATATAATCCACTCTTTTTTCATGTTATAAGTGGCTACATTTACAGGTCTTTCCATGTTGCAGCTGGCTACATTTAGACATAACTTGTCATTTGATTATGAGGGCTTATCAATGAATACAATAAGTACAAAGAGGGTCGATTTATGATATGGAATTGTACAAAGTTATTAAAATATAAATTTCAAATTTAATCGCAATCAATTATTTGTTCATTTTTCAGTAATTTTGTTGTATTTATGAGCTTTTTTATAGTACTAAATTACTTTACTTTAGAATTCTGACCTGCCGTGGGAAAGTGGGAAAAAGTTGGCGTTATGTGTGTGCCAAGTGTTTTTACTTTAAAAATGTCAATTTTAAATTGACCTTTACTCTCAGTCATTATTCACCCATTGACCAACTGTGCTCAGTATTCATTATGCTAGGGCTACTCAAACCTTTTTTATAGGTCCATGTGTGAATTTTACACAAGTTCAAAGGTCCGGAACAATGCCAGTCAAACGCACCGACATAAATCAATGTCCAACTTGTCGATAACATAATTTAAACATACCTTAAGTACACACATTCAATACTACAGTGGCTTGAATCAGTGGAGAAATGTTTGCCTGTAATCAATGCCTTGAACCTGGCCACTGACCCAATTGTTCACTGGTTAAACCATTGACTGTACAGCCAAATGGGTCAAACTGCTACTACTTTGTAAAGACCCCCTAAAGTCATGTTTCAAGATGTATATACTCTACTTTGAATAATAATTTGTGTCTGATGGTTTTTCCCACCCCAAAAAAATTTAATTATCTTGTTAAAATCCTTAACATGACTTCCCCTCCTCCCTAATTTAGAAATCCAAAGCAACCAATCAGGGTTATCTAGAACCTAACTAGCCAATCACAGCATACAACACAGGCTTTCAACACATTCTCACTCCCAACTCATGACAAAGTGATGACAAGGGTTCCTGTACCAATCTGCAGTATATGACGAGTTTGGAGTGAGAATGTTTTGGGCCTTTAACTGCTGAATACTGGACAGGGATTGGCTCCAGTAGTCGTGATGTCATGAATCATGCTAGTTGAAAATTGCCTTTTCAGTGAGCTCAGAGAACCTGTCCACTTTCAGCAGACGATTGTGAAAACAGCCTTCTAGTGTCAAACTCTGCACAGTAGGGCATTCACGACTAGTGAATTTTACTAGTCGACTAGTCGTCCCTAAAGGTAGTCAACTAGTCAACTAGTCGTTTTTAATTTTTTTTAATAAAAAAAAAATATATATATATATATATATCTTTAAGAAAGAACATGAGGTATTTACATGACATACATGGACTATCATATCCCATATCCCCCACAAAGAACATCAAAACACAACAAAACAAAACAAGAAAACTGCATTAAGATACACAATAATCCAAGAACAAACAAGACTATTGGACAAACAACCAAACAAAAACAATGCATTCAGCTCCTATCCTGATAAGCCTAATGACACTGGGGTAAAAAGTTCTTAAAGTCAAAGTCTGTATGTGGTTGCCATATTTTGGGGATGTCTAAGAATCTGCCTTTGCTCTTGTAGTAAATGTTATCCAACGTATGGTAGCTTGAGAGTTCATTCCATCAGTGAACTACAGCTGGGGGATTGGATGCTTTCCAATTTAAAGCTATGCATTTCCTAGCTGCCAACAGGGCAAGATCTATGTATTTACTTTGAATGCATTGTTTTTGTTTGGTTGTTTGTCCAATAGTCTTGTTTGTTCTTGGATTATTGTGTATTTTATGCAGTTTTCTTGTTTTGTTTTGTTGTGTTTTGATGTTCTTTGTGGGGGATATGGGATATGATAGTCCATGTATGTCATGTAAATACCTCATGTTCTTTCTTAAAGATAAAAATAAATAAAAAAAATTGCTAAAACGACTAGTCGACTACTAAGCACAGTGTCGACTAGTGGTTTTACTAGTCGACTAGTCTGTGAATGCCCTACTGCACAGACATCATTCTGCACAGTGAAGCTCAAACATCCAACCTGAAGGAACAAGTAGAAAAACGTATTTTTGATTTTAGGGGGCCTTTAATAATTTTCATTGTGTTAAATCTAGATTCACATCGAGCCAAACATGGTGAGCACATGAATGGCCGGAAAGGTGGGGAACATTTGCTGCAGTAACACAATCTGCAACCTGCCTCGCTTTGACAAAAGTGGCAGCAATGAATGAAGCGGAGCGCTAAATAATGTGTTGTTTGTTGCGAAATGACGGATGACGTGCGGATTTTATCCACTACTAACTGCTTTCAACTCTTTGGCGATTGCACTGGATCACAGAAAAAAAAATCCGCGATCCACTGCACAGCTAGCACTGAACACAGAATCTGCACCCCTCCATAGGAAAACGGTGGCATTTTGAGCCAACGGGCACAAACACATACAGTCAAAGGGAGATTGAGAGTGCGTTAGTTGGCTATAGATATCCTCACAATTATCATCAATGCTCCAATAGACCAAAAACAGCAAGACAGTAATTTGAAAACACTGGATCAGAACCCCATGCGGATTAAAATGGGTGACCAAAATTTTGCAGAGATATATGCATCCGAACGTGAAAGTAAAAATACAGGATGCAATGTGTCACACGTGCACGTTCAGTCACACAACGCATCGTACACTAATGTGACACAAGGTCCGGTCTGGATCTGGACCTCGGTCCGTTTTTTTTGTTTGTTTTTAATAAATTCTCCTCGAGTTTGAGAAGCCCTGCATTAAGCCATTCAAACCCTAACTTATTTTATAGTGAAAAAACAGTCATTGGGTACACTGGGTACAGTACTTGCTGTGAGCAAGAATAGCTCAGTTGTTGCAGATGCGTTCGGACAGCTCTCTGTTTTTATTCCAAGTGCTGTATGGTGTGAAATGGGAAATGTCCCTATTGAAAAGAGCAGGCGAGGTGTTTCTCTTCTCTAGCATTGTTCTTCTTTCCCCTCTCCTCCTGCTTCTTCCTGGCTTTGCCACAGTAGCTGCTCAGTGGAGGATATCAGCTCCCTCTCAACACAAAGCCTGACCGCTCTACTGTGAGATAAGCTGATATCTTCATACTGCCTCTCGGCCCCCCCTGCCTGCCTCCCTCTGCAAGGCACATCACACTAGTGCACAGCCCCCCTGCCTCCTCTGCAAGGCAGATCACACTAGTGCACAGCCCCCCTGCCTGCCTCCCTCTGCAAGACACATCACACTAGTGCACAGCCCCCCTGCCTCCTCTGCAAGGCACATCACACTAGTGCACAGCCCCCCTGCCTGCCTCCCTCTGCAAGGCACATCACACTACTGCACAGCCCCCCTGCCTCCCTCTGCAAGGCACATCACACTAGTGCACAGCCCCCCTGCCTCCTCTGCAAGGCAGATCACACTAGTGCACAGCCCCCCTGCCTCCCTCTGCAAGGCACATCACACTACTGCACAGCCCCCCTGCCTCCTCTGCAAGGCACATCACACTAGTGCACAGCCCCCCTGCCTCCTCTGCAAGGCACATCACACTACTGCACAGCCCCCCTGCCTCCCTCTGCAAGGCACATCACACTACTGCACAGCCCCCCTGCCTCCTCTGCAAGGCACATCCCACTAGTGCACAGCCCCCCTGCCTCCCTCTGCAAGGCACATCCCACTACTGCACAGCCCCCCTGCCTCCCTCTGCAAGGCACATCCCACTAGTGCACAGCCCCCCGGCCTCCTCTGCAAGGCACATCACACTAGTGCACAGCCCCCCTGCCTGCCTCCCTCTGCAAGGCACATCACACTACTGCACAGCCCCCTGCCTCCCTCTGCAAGGCACATCACACTAGTGCACAGCCCCCCCCCCCTGCCTCCCTCTGCAAGGCACATCACACTACTGCACAGCCCCCCTGCCTCCCTCTGCAAGGCACATCACACTACTGCACAGCCCCCCTGCCTCCCTCTGCAAGGCACATCACACTACTGCACAGCCCCCTGCCTCCCTCTGCAAGGCACATCACACTAGTGCACAGCCCCCCCCCCTGCCTCCCTCTGCAAGGCACATCACACTACTGCACAGCCCCCTGCCTCCCTCTGCAAGGCACATCACACTACTGCACAGCCCCCCTGCCTCCCTCTGCAAGGCACATCACACTACTGCACAGCCCCCCTGCCTGCCTCTGCAAGGCACATCACACTACTGCACAGGCATCCCTGGAAGCAAAATACATATATTTTCTCACACGTGTCCACCCACACTCACTTTATTTTACACACAAGACACACACACACACACACACACACACTCCACACACACACACACACACTCCAAGACGCTCAGGAAGCAATTGCATTTCCATTTCTAATACATGCACAGTCGTCAACGTGACAGACGGACACAGTGGAAACCTGTTATCTCCCTTGATCTCCTCTTGGCTCCCAGGTGAAGTGTTAGCATTAGCATAGCCCCCAACTAGGCAGAGAGTGGAGGGAGGACATGTTTGTGTGCGTGTGCTTGTGGCGTTGCAGCCTGGCACTGGCCAGGGTGATAATATCATAAATGTTGTTAAGAGGGCTATGTCAAGGGAGGTATCATCCCACCTTCACTTGTGTTTACAGTCAGTGTCACGTCCATTTGTATATTGAACTGTTGGGTTGACAGATGGTATAAAATAGTAAAATGGGCCATACATGGATACTATGTATGATTTAATATGTCTATGGCTTTTGAAATTCAAGGCCATGGATTAGATGTAAATCATAACCATTTTTGTCTTAACACACACCTTTGCAGAAATTCATCCCACATTTTAACTCTCGCATTAAAAAAAAGGTCAAAATGTGAAGAAATTGTTATTATTCGAGTATCTTGTGTCCTCTAGCAGCATTGTGGAGTGCAGAGTGTCCACGGAAGTCCAGGGATTCAATACTGTAATGATTGCCTTTAGCTGGAGGGGGATTTCTCACTATCACTTAACAGACTTTAATTTGCAGTCCTTGTCCCTTCTGTCCACACCCCCCATTGATCTGTGTCTGTGTGTGTGTGTGTGTGTGTGTGTCTGTGTCTGTGTGTGTGTGTGTGTGTGTGTGTGTGTTTGTGCGCGTTTGTGCACGCGCGTGTGTGTGTGTGTGTGTGTGTGTGTGCTCTCCATAGAATTTCTGCAGTCGCGCAGCTCTGGAAGCCCTGGGCTCATGTCTAAACAACAAATACTCTGAAGGCTACCCAGGGAAGAGGTGAGTGTGTTTACACAGGCACACCCCCCTGCTTATTAACACTGTGGATATTCTCTGCTTTACCATATCTCTCATTGACATGCACATACATACATGCATGCGCGCGCACACACACACACACACACACACACACACACACACACACACACGCACATGAGTTTAAGCCTACACATAGATTTTTATAATGCGTTCCCAGGCCTGCCCTACGGTATATAATATTATACAGTAACAACACAGCAGCTAATCTATAGCCCCCAAAGAAGATACTTTAGGTGAGGTAGTGAAAGCATTTAGTGCCTAGGCTGATGATAGTCCTTTATCTTCCATTTTCTATGTTTTATTGTGTATTATTTTCCCCTTGGATGATTCACATTTCTCAGCAATAATCAAGAGAGCTGACTTGTTTTTTAAAATGTTACTCATTTGTTGCCTTTGATTCCGGGAATTTAAAGGAAGGCTTTGCTGATTTTCAACCCGCTTTGTACCATTATAATCTCTGTAATATAAAGCAGATGGACAGCGCTTACCTTGTGTATATGTTTTCTGCGTCGAGTAATCTACGTTTGATTGCCTGCAGAAACTCCGCCCCCGCTAGCTGGTATGGGTCGTTAAAGGAACACTCCGCCCATTTTCAACCAGCTTTGTATCATTAGAACATCAGTAGTATATCAGAAAACTGTAAACGGTTTTGAAGTCTGTCATTTAATTTGACAGTTATTGAGTGTTAAATTGTGGACCAGTGACATCACTGGTCCACACTAACTCAAATTAGTAACTCATTAACTCAAATCAACTCTCAATAACTGTCAAACTATTCATCATTCATCTAGTTTGACAGTTATTGAGAGTTGATTTGAGTTAATGAGTTATTAATTTGAGTTAGTGTGGGGGTCCACACTTTAACACTCAATAACTGTCAAATTAAATGACAGACTTCAAAACAGTTTACAGTTTTCTGATATACTACTGATGTTCTAATGATACAAAGCTGGTTGAAAATGGGCAGAGTGTTCCTTTAAGGCTCTCGATGCGATTCTCCATGGTGCGCACATACAGAGAAAATAAAAAGAAACCATAACAGCCGGCTTCGAAGCCGCCCTCGAGCAACATCTGTTCACTTCCTGTACAGTATGATGTGTTTTGCATCATTCTGGAGCTCTTGGTGCAGGGAAACATGAAGACAAGGTAAAGGCTGTCCATCTACATAATTACTACTGACATTGTAATGATAGAAAGCGGGTTGAAAATGGGCAAAGCCTGAGCCTCCCTTTAAGCTTACAGTAAATCTCTTTTTTGTTGTCCCTAACTGACTCCCCTACGGGTTTACACTTGAATATAATGACAATAAAGGATGATCAGATTGAATGAATGGTTTTTAGCACATCTGTTGCTCCTTCATCTGTAATTTCACCGGAAAGGTCTGATAAGCATTTTAACCTGAAATGCCCCAAACCTGCTGTGATAAATCTTAGCTCTCGATTGGTTGGATTGACTGCCTGGATTTGATCAAAATTTGGGGGGAATGATCGCATCTCACACATTGTCACATGTTCAAAATGACACTGATCAGAAGCGTAACGTGCTAGCGTAGTAGCCATAGCGACCGCCGAAAAAATGCAAACTTGGGATCATTCTCCGAGTCTCCTGTCTAACGAAAGAGTGTCTATCCCACACCCGTTGACAGTGGACACATGGGAAGATAATATGTGTAAACTACAGGCAGGATTATAGCGTATTTTGAGGAATCAATGGCGGTGGACGGCAACGATACGATACGATACGAAATACTTTATTAATCCCCCAGGGGGGAAACTGAGCGATGAACAATCTCAAAAGCTCCGAAGCGTACCAATATCTCCACAGCAACAAAGTAGGTCGGGTATGTTGTAACGCTATGTATTTCATCAAATTACCCACAGTCAGGCTATCTCCCGTTGTGAATCAATATTACGGCTATTATTCCAGTGTTGTCATTAAGAGGCCGATTTCGCAGCAACAATATTTAATTGGTCGGCACGTCGTTCTCGGTAAGGACGCTTTCGTTATTGAAACAGACAACACGCATGCATGCTCCTACTGTAGCCTATCTATCTGCATTTGCAGACACTCATGAACCCATATCTTCTGGACATTGCCTTGATGAAAAAACAACGTAGCGTTAGCTAAAAGTAATAAGTGCGACAGTGTCAGTGCAGACAGCGCACAACTTGAATCTCCAGCAATAGGCTACGCACCTTAATCTCTCCCACTCCACACCTGGCACCTGCGGCAGCTCTCCTGCACTCGTTCTCGGCACCCATGTGGCTTTATTTGTGGTAAGCATTTTGATTAATCTCCTCATCATACGAGCGTCGGGCAACAAGCGCGAGCCATTGATTGATTGATTGATTCGCCCGACGTAGGTAAAAAGGCTTTTTAACTCCGCTAAATTGACAGCCTACGTCGGGTCTCTTTTGCTTTTGACGGCGGCAGGCACGCTTCTGTTTCTTTCCTGCCGTCTTGCTGGCCTCGGCTGAAGTAGGCTACTTGTTGCATGATCTCGATTTAAAAAAAGGACTGGCCTAGCAAGGGATGTCTGTTTTGACATTTCGGTTTCCTCCTGTGTGTTTCCTCACAGCGGGTCCAGCGCTGGCCGGCGGGACTGATGCTGCTTGTGCGGCTTTTAAACGGCGCTCTACAGTAAAGAAAGCGTCTGCTATATTTTTCTTTTTCACAAACACTCAACATACAGGGGGGCGGAAAACATATGATGTAATAAGTCTCTATTTAAGTCGTAGCTTATTGGCAACATCAGGCTGCTGTGGACGCTATGTGGACTTAAACCGGAAGCCGGGGACATATAAGGCTGCTATGGCGCCGCCCTAGGCCAGCGCGCGGGGAAACTTGTCTATATGTTAAAAGAAAAAAGCCTCGTCTTCCCCACAGGTACTATGGTGGAGCAGAAGTGGTGGACCAAATTGAGCTGCTGTGCCAGAAGAGAGCCCTGGAGGCCTTCGAGCTGGACCCAGCCCTGTGGGGGGTTAATGTCCAGCCTTATTCCGGCTCCCCGGCGAACTTCGCCAGCTACACCGCCGTGCTCAACCCCCACGACCGCATCATGGGCCTGGACTTGCCCGATGGAGGACAGTCAGTAGATGCTTATTTTTTTTAATGTTTATTGTATTCTCCACCATTTTCATTGAGTCTCTCTCACCCACTCATTCTCATGCTTTCTTAATTGACTCACTCACCTCAATACCACACCTCTCCAAGCTTTCACTTTCAGAGTTGAAGGTTTTATTGTTATTCTACATAAGTGTGGCATGCGTCCGGATTGAGGAGAGTTGCTTAAAGGAACACTAACTCAAATTAATAACTCATTAACTCAAATCAACTCTCAATAACTGTCAAACTAGATGAATGACTTCAAAACCATTTACAGTTTGAGAGTTGATTTGAGTTAATGAGTTATTAATTTGAGTTAGTGTGGACCAGTGATGTCACTGGTCCACACTTTAACACTCAATAACTGTCAAATTAAATGACAGACTTCAAAACCGTTTACAGTTTTCTGATATACTACTGATGTTCTAATGATACAAAGCTGGTTGAAAATAAGCGGAGTGTTCCTTTAACACATTGTCTTTATCCTCTACTTATACATTCACTCACCCACTAAATTCTACAATCACTTCATACTTACTTGTGTTTCCCTACATGGGGGACAGTAATTTGACGTTGATTTCTCAAATTGAAAAATAAAATACCTTTTTATCTCGTGGAACATTGATGTAAATTCAACGTCACTCCCAACAGTAATTTCACACCAAAGAAGTCTTTTGCTTTCGATGTCATCAAGTGTATTGCATTCCTGCATACATGTTGGCAGACTGATTGTTCTCTGATAGATTGTTAGTTTTGTCACAAAATGAGCTCTTACTCAGATAATGAGCTAAGAACTCACAATATGGCATTTATTGAGACCTAATTACCGTACCCCAAATTGTTGGTGTTTAAAAATGAATGAATTTAACAAATTTGTCTCAAGTTGACATAGCTCTGTCTGTGTGTGTGTGTGTGTGTTCGCCTGTTTGTTTATACCGGTATGTTAATGTCTCGTCTCCCCAGTTTGACCCATGGCTATATGTCCGATGTGAAGAGGATATCGGCCACCTCTATCTATTTTGAGTCCATGCCCTACAAGCTCAATGTAAGTAGAGACGTCCACTCTCTGGTGCCCCTCAGCTACTGATGTCTGCTTTACTGTTTTAAGGCAGTGATGAAAAGGCATTTTTTTTTTTTTAGGTTAGGTTGATGAGCAATATCACCGGTAAAAGGGATGGGGGTGAAAAACTGCGATAAAACCCAAATCTTTATACTGGACTATGAGGCAAACCTGGGTTTAAAAATATTTTGAAAATGCTTTGTATGTATTCCAGTTTTCTTTACCTGCCTGATGACTGGGCTTTGATAGAATAAAATACAATCCCAGAAAAAAGTCAAGGCAGTCACAGGGAAGTATTTCAAAGTCAACACTCGACTGCTTCGGCTTGACCTTAGATGATCTAAATTACCCTGGAAACCCCACGCTTCTGGTACTTTGTGCAAGTTTGGTAACAAATTATATAAATACAATAAACAAATGTTTGTCTAGTTGTTGACGGAATTTCCCATCTACGTACATTGCCTCCGTCATCATTGGCTGTGTCAGAGCCTCTCCAGCCTTCTCAGATGTCCGAGACGGACTAGTGAGGAGCATTCCTTCCTTCTGCTGGAGCCGCTTCTACAGATACTGTTACCAAATAGTCCCCATCGCTCATCTCATCTGCTTGTTTACCTTTTTATATTAGTCCGTTTGTGTCCTTCATTGCAGAGTAATGGGTTGAAGAAGGGACCTGGGTAAAACAAAAAAACAATTAATTGTACGCACAGAGGTTGATGGATTGCGTGTTCAGTTGTTCGCTCTGTTCACCACTTTTTGCCTTGTAGGTGAACGTGTGCCACAGGGAGATAGGTTACCAGTGTTGGGGGTAACTCATTACAAATGTAACATTACATGTAATATATTACTTTTAGCAGTAACTCAGTAATATAACTTATTACTTATAGGATTTCAGTAATATTATACCAGTTACTTTGTCAAGTAACTCAAGTTACAAATTGAGTTACATTTTATTAAATTAAAGCACATATTTAAAAAAGATACAATCATTTCCTAATCAAACTATGTGTTTTTATGCAAATAACCACTATAGATGACAATAACAAAGGAAAAGAATAACATTTAGAATTTTGGATTGTTTACACTGACTTCAAGGTGGTTGAAATTATTTTTCGGGATGTTCCGGGGCGGCGATGTCATTCTACTGCTGCTGTTGTTTTGGTAAAAGTAGTGTAATAAGTAACAAGTTACTCTACACAGAAAGTAATATTGTAAAGTAACTTATTACTTTCAAATGAAAGTAACTAGTAATATGTAGTATATTACATTTTGAAAATAACTTGCCCAACACTGTAGGTTACACACTGAACCAGGAGACCTGTGTTCGATCCCCAGCAGGAACACTTCCACAGATTCAAAGTGAATCCTTGTGGTTTAAATTCTCTTTTCTTCCACCACCCTCCATGGGGGAGGTCACAGTGCAGGGTCAGCTACAGAGCAGCACCCCTGAAGCTGGTTAGGGGTTCATTGCGTTGCTCACAGAACGTTTGATGCTTGCCGACACAGAGATTCGATCCCCGGCCTTCTGATCATTCTACGATGCAACCCTATTCACCTTATTCACCACGCCCACTTTTTCTCTCTTCCGCGTTCGACGCAACGTATGTGTTCTTCCGGTTCAGCGCTAGTTGGCGGCCATTTTCAAAATAAAACATCAGTATGAATGAAGTTTGGCAACATTCAGAATTAAGCTACACTGCGGCCAACTTCAGTTACATGTTCATAGCGTTACTGCTGCGAGGAGCCGATGGCTGTACCCGGTCGGCATTTAACGTTAGTTACAAAAGCACGTCGACAGTGTTTTCTCACTGCCAGTAGCCTAACTACAGTGGGGTTTGACAGATAGCTAGTCCGACCGGTGTCAGCACAGCCAGCGTTCCCGGTCCTCGCTGCTCGTTAAAGATTTCCAATAGGCGTTATTCTGACTGATAAACTGGTCACATATATGTTACGTTCTCACCCGACAAATATTAAAACTTTAAAACAGTTTGGGTTTTTTTTTAGCTTGAAAACAGCTTTTTGGCAAGTCTAAATGACTGTATGCGGTAGGCGTACTCTACTTCCGTGTTTAAAAACCGGAAAGACGATTAGGAAATGACGTCATGCAGAAGCGTCCTTGTATGGGCAAAGAATAAGGTGAATAGTCCCACCACGTGTTCTATACACTAACGACACACAACATTCTACTGCTGTTTTGCACCGGCATGGAAATCGTGTGTCATCGGGACTCCTCGGTCATGGTAGTAAGATGGGGGAATGGCTTTAGTACGACCAGGTGAACGTATAGATATGATCAGTGCTCCGTAGTGGTGTGGAGATTTCTGGGGTAGTAGTAGTGGTGGTGGTAGCGGCTGATCGATGCCTCGGAGAACCTGCGTGTCCGGGCCTGTTGATGTATGGGCCGGCGAGACCCCTCTGCGAGAGAGATAATGGGAAATCGACAGGCTGGCCAGCACCACTGGCTCCCGTCTTCACAATGGGCACCTTGATGGAGTGAGGGGGCATCCATAGATGTGCTCTGGAGATGGGAGATTATCAGGTTGTCTAAAGCTTTACCCCCTCCCTTTGCTCAATGCTCTCTTCTTTTTCTCATTCCTTTCTTCTCCGTCTCTGCCTCCTTCGTCCCGTCTGTCTCTCTCGCTCTCTTTCTGTCTCCCGCATTTTCTCTGCTGTTACTCGGAGGAGGAGAGGGATAGGACCGTGTGTTCAGGCATGAGACGGGCTCGTCATTTGACTAGTAGGGTCTGCTTCGGTTTCACGTGACTCTGATCACATCCACCGAATAGTGGATTGTTCAATGTGTCTCTCTAAGGGGCCCTTTACACGAGGACAGTTTCTGGAAGAAACGACACAATAGCGTTTCCCTCACACCTTCTCCCTGTTTACATGAGCGCTGTTGAATTTTTAAAACGCCGTAATGCACATGCCAGGTCGCTAGGTGGCAGTGTGATGGTCAACGGGGCGTATAATCCATTTCGTGTACCTCCTCAGAATAACACTCTTGGATAAGGCGTAGAACTGCCAGTATTATCTGGTTCTGCCACGTAAGCACCCGCAACATCAACGAGAGCACGACCGTAAGATCCATGTCTGCTTCTCTTCGTGTTGTTTTCCTGACTGATGACGTTGTGTAACTCGCGCACGGCCATGACCGCGTGCGTCGCGTGTGCCGGCACGTCAGAGTTCCGAGAAATGAGCCGTGTCTAAGCGATTTACATGGAGCGCTCAGCGGGGAGCGTCACCAAGAATTCCACTCTGGAGGGTGGTTTCAAAATGTGTCGTTTCCTAAGCGCAAATTCGCCGTCGCCGTCTAAAAGGGAGGCACTAACGATAAAATAATTCCCCGTCACCATAGGAAACCGTCCCCGTGTAAAGCGCCCCTAAAAGTTGCTTATTTATAGGAAAGCCCTTCTCCACCCGTCCTCTGATCCGTTCCACCTCATCAGGTCAGTTTAGAAAGCCATCTCCACATGTCCTCTGATCTGTTCCACCTCATCAGGTCAGTTTAGTAGCTCTGTGAAAGATGACATTGGCCGAAGTAGGGCTGCATTATTGCAATTGCTCCATCATCTTCTTTCAGGAGCCCTCTTTCACACCGCCTGCTCCATCAATGTGACGTCGTGTAAACAGGCCAGTGGAAATGCCACTAGACATCGGATCAGCAATATGTCATTTTGTAACACAAGCCACTCGCCGTTGACTTCAATGTAAAATAGCAGTACCAAAAAAAAAATATATATAGAGAAAAATAACAGAATTAATCTCATTTATTAATGACATGACATGACAATATGTTACAACTCGGCCGGCCCAGAATGCACAAGATTCATCGGAAATATTACTTTGACGCCAACTTACGCACGTAGGCTACTTGGCTCAGGCTAGACTGCCGGGGCTGTAATGTAATGTGACATGAGTCGCATGGTTTTAGATGGGTCCAAGTCATATTTCCGTTGTATCTTGTGCATTCTACGGCCAGATGAGTTATAATATATTGTCATGTCATGGTGTCTTTGACATCACATTTTTTTGTTCTTTTTTTTAAATAATATGTTTATAAAATTTTTCCCTGTACAATTATCAACTGTTATTGCAAGTATTACAATATAGGTTTTGTACAATAAACACAACAAAACAAATACAACCCTCCCACACACACAAACCCCCACTCTCTCTCCCTCTCGCTCTCAACATCTATCAACCAGTGGTACTTAATAAAGTAAAGACAATTTTGAACAAAAAACAAACATTAAAGCAACATTTTCAGAAGAAACCTGGAATCTACCACATACTGTAATTTGACATGACAATTAATTCTGTTATTTTTCTATGTTTTTTTGGTACTGCTATTTCACATTGAAGCGTTGAAGTCAATGGTGAGTGGCTTGTGTTTTCTCCCTAAAAGGGGGCGGGACCATATTGCTGTTCTGATGTAATATCAGTGCTGTCCATTTCCAAGCTCAGGAGACGTGGATATCATTATCACACATAACAATTAGACCGGTCATTCATGATCAATCAACAGTCAGGTTTTTCTGGCAAAATATGTTTGTTTTGTTGTTGTTGTTGTTGTTGTTGTTGTTTGCTGTTTCTGAAAAGAAAATTGAATGACCAAAAAAAATGACACGTACCGAACAATCACAACATTAGGACTGTAGTAGGAGGGGAACGCAAACCACCATACGACGGGCTGGAGCTTTACTTTCATTTAGGAAAATATGGAATTGGACAGACGAGGAAATGAGAGAGGTCCCGGGAGTCGGGTGGACGGAGAGATGAACCTGCCCGTGTTCTTAAACCGCAGAGACTCCAGCAGTTAAATGTAATGTCCAGAAGATGGCAACAGCATATGTCTTGACTGTCGTGTGTAAAGAACACAAACCGCTACCATTACAGCACACTCAATCTTTCACTTTGATGGGTTTCTTGTGTGAAAGGGCTACAGGCTAGGTTGAAATGTGTCCCTTAGACCAATGCCTTTCTCGTTTAAGGTAGCTGAAGTACTTAATCTAAAACTTCCAATGTCCAAACATTTGATCTCTCCTGTCCTCCGTGTTGATGTTTGCTCCTGCTCCTCAGCTGCGTTGACAGTCTCACCCCCCCACTCACTCCCTCTTTTCCGCCGCGTCTCTTGACCTTTTCTCCTCTCTACTCTCTCGCTCTATTCTCATCAATCTCATATGCTTCTTCGTCTCCATTTTTCTCCTGTCCTCCTCTCCCTCTCTCCTCCTTGTTCTCTCTCTCTCTCTCTCTCTCTCTCTCTCTCTCTCTCTCTCTCTCTCTCTCTCTCCGTCTCCCTCCAGCCTGCCACAGGACTCATCGACTACGAGCAGATGGAGATGACGGCCAGGCTGTTCCGGCCCAAGCTCATCATCGCTGGCACCAGTGCCTATGCCCGCCTCATTGACTACGCCCGGATCAAGAAGGTGCACGGAGAGCCCTTCCTCCTTACTCAAAACTCACCCAGGCTTTACCTCTCTCTCTATTTCACCCTCTCTCTCTCTCTCTGTCATTACATTACATTAGATTACGTCATTTGGCAGACGCTTTTATCCAAAGTGACTTACAATAACACATTTTTTGTCAGCAATAGAGCAATCAACTATGGAGCACAGTCTATGACAACTACAATTTCTGAAGGAACAGTGGTACGAGTTTAGTTTAGGATTTTATTTTTTATTTTTTTATAGAAAGAGAGAGAAAGAAGTTAGATCAAGAAGGGCCCAGATGGAGCCTGAAAAGGTGAGTCTTTAGTCTTTTCCGAAAGATCGGCAGTGATTCAGCAGTCCTGACCGAAGGTGGAAGCTCGTTCCACCATTGGGGTGCCAGGGACGAGAAGAGTCGAGATCTGTCACCCTCTCTCTTTCTCTCTGTCACCCTCTCTCTCTCTCACCCTCTCTCTCTTCACCTGCTACCTGTTCTCTCCATTCCTCTTCTGTCATTGGAAGGTTAGGAACCAGGTTTCTCTCCTTATTTAAAACTCAGTCTCAACCATTACTTTTGAGCTGTTATACAGCCCCGATGCCTTGCTGTTGGGCCTGACATAGCCAGAAGAACCACTTTCAAAAAGTCATTCTCTTAATTTCTGTTGTGTAATCTGTATATATCCTATCCTGTCTGCTTGGACTCATTGTTGACCATTCACATTCAAACGTTAATTTTTTTCCACACACCCTGTTTTTGTGGCCCTTTACAGATTACACTCACAAGTTCACGCTCACCCACTCGACTGAACTCTCTCGTATGCGTACGCACACACACGCACACACACACACACACACACACACACACACACACACACAGCAGCTACCTTAACCTCACTGCTCTCTGTGCACAGTGCACAAGAGCCCCCTTTTATTTGTTTTGGTGTTCTACCCGCCCACTGGAGGTGCGTTCACACACACATGACTGGCCCTCGTTGCGGAGTGTCCCACTTTAGCCTGTACCATCAGATGGAGTGTTACAGAGATGTGTGTTTATTATTAAGCACCATAACTATTAGGCCTGAAGTGCGGCCATATATCCTCCCCCCACCCCCCACACCACCCCCTGGCGTTTCTCTGTGGAGCTATTCACTGTTTGATGGCAGAGGATGCCAGGCTGGGCTCCCCTCCAGCTTCTGAGGGTTATGCTATCTACACTAGATTAGAGCTGGCTTCCTCATCCCCCCCCCCCCCCACACACACACACGCACACACACACACACACACACACACACTTTTCTCCCCTCTCACATTTGTTTCCCCATCGGCATTCATCCAGTGCTCTATGTCACCCTCTTGTGTTCTTTATTCCCTCCAGTAAACCGTACCGTCTCCCTTCCCCTTTTTAATCTAATAAGCACGTGCCGATTGAGTCGAGATAGGAGAGGGAAGGGAGATTGTCGGGGATAATGCATATTAATTGGGGCTCTAAAAAAGATTGTTTACTGCTCTGATCGTTCGCCAGGGAGCCATTTGCATGTTAGCGAGCTATTTATTGTTTGTGCCTTTTTCAATAAACGCTGGCAAGGATTTATTGAATTATCCTGTAAACACTCGGAGCCTCTGAAGACTCGCTGAGGAGTGTAATTACACTTACAGCGACTTCATTTTTGAAATATTTGCCCTTTGAAAGGATACTAACTGCCATGCTAGAATAACAATATGAAAGCTTAACTGTAGGGAAGAATTGAATGTCTTGAGATTGTATCGCACATTTTATATCCTATTTTAACATTATACAGATGCAGTCTTAATAAAATGCACATGCATGTACATTGACTGAGATGGAGTTTGAGGCAGATTGAAACATGTTCCTGGACAATACACGAGTAAAAGAGTGATTAAATGTCCAAAATGGACAAGTGTTGAATTTATTAGAACATCCATTTGGTTTTAGAGTTCTCATAGTACGGTAGTAGTTGCCCCTGCATGCCAAGAATAACAATCTATTTTAATGCAAAAATACTCGCAGCGATCGGGAGAGTAAATTCATGATTTGGGTCCTGTGCTGAAAAGACTTCCTGCCTCAGTGTGTTTGAAAATATATTAATCTTAATTCTCCGTTTGACCTCTCACCCCTCTACTCCCTCAGCTGTGTACAGAGTTGAAGGCGTACCTGCTAGCTGACATGGCCCATATCAGTGGCCTGGTGGCCGGCAAGGGCCTCCCCTCTCCTTTCGAGTACGCTGACCTGGTCACCACTACCACACACAAGTCCCTCCGAGGAGCCAGGTAAGACCTGGTCACCTCTACCACACACAAGTCCCTCCGAGGAGCCAGGTGTGAAACACGGGATACCCTCCAGGGCTTGGCATTAAGGCTTGTTCGCTAGCTGTTAGCTATGTTAGCTAAGCCCACTACTGCTGCTGTAAAAAAAAAAAAATAATAATTTTATTAGGATGTTGCTTGAGATCAATTATGTATTTTTTTTAGCAAGACCTTCAGTTCTTCCTATCAATTTAAGTTATTTGGCGGAGGATCATCGAAGTTGTCCTGCTTTGCAATTGGTCAAAGAGTTCGATGATTGACAACAGATGGCAACCAATCAGTTTGGGCTGAAAAATACGTCATTGAATCAGTGGCGGATAAGTGTCCAGACACTAATGAAGGATGCATTGGTGCTGCATACCAGGCTATGACTTTTGTGCCTGGACAAAGTAGAAGGTAAATGTACTTGTCCGAACGACAAGTGCATCAGACAGTTAATGTCAAGTCCTGCCCTCACACTGAACCAATAGGGCTGACGGCAACAAACAGATTTTTGGTCATGCTGATTTAAAGGCATCAGAAAGTATTGCACGTTTTTAAAATGTGGGATTCTTAGAACGGGGTCTCAGGTGTTTTTTCTTTATATATATTTATTTATCTAGTCTGTGCGAGCACGCAAAGAACTCTCGTTTCTAGTGTAATATTGATCATGTCAAACAGGGACACCACAACGACCCACAGAGTTGCATACAATTTTAATTAACATGCTTTTTCTACAAGCATGATTTATACCGAGTAAATGGGTTTTATATTGTCACCAAAATACATCGGATCATAAATTAGATGATACTGATGTGATTAATCAATGGTTCACTTATGGTCTAGGTGCCAAATGGCTATTACAGCTCACTATATGTATGCCACGCTGTGTGTAATGGCTCTGGCTCACTGTATATAGGCCTAAAAGTCCCTCTTTGATGTTATCAATGTAGATATCCAAATCTGTGCTCATGGTTTACTAATCCTTAGTACATTGGAACAAAACCGTGCCCACTGATTTCCACATCATCGATGACCCCTGGGGCGGCTCCACAGTTATCCTTATTGCACTATAGGTTTATAGATGAATCATGCTGTGTGTTGAATATTCATTCATTCAGCACAGAAATGTGTCAATTGTTTTCATTCTTGTTATTGGACTAGTTTGATAGAGAAATAAATAGGGATGCACGATATATCGGCAATCATATCGGTATCGGCCGATGTTGGTCATTTTTTAACATATCGGTCATATCGGTATCGGTCAGATGTTGCAATGTTAATATCGGTTATCATTATCAGCCAAATTCTTCACATTGATATGAAATAATGCAGTAAATCTATGATTTATGGGCTTTTCCAAAGGCTTTGCAAATAAAGAAATGCATAACTTTTTCAAATTCAGTGTTAACATGTGTTTTTCAGTATGTACAAAATGTGATGATCATAAAAATGTGGTTTTATACAGATCATATCGACATCGGTAAATATCAGTTATCGGCCATAACAGCAATGTTAAATATCGGTTATCGGCATCGGACAAAATCTTCATATCGGTGCATCCCTAGAAATAAATGGTGCGATGGTGGTGCTGCTGTGGCATCGCCGTGCAGCCGATGGGGCTGAAAAGCAAAGCAGGTAGGAGGGAACGTGGGTAAATGATACGAGCGTCAGGGTGGGGCCACATGCCAGACGCCGAGGGGTAGCAACCTTTGCTGTGACAAACAGCCTGTTCCACTTCATTAGCGCCGGACACAATGACATCATTCAGGGACAGCGCTGGCAGAAGTTGTAGGTTGCACTCGACGACATTGGGGAGCCACCAGAGTAGGATGAGGCACGGCCTGTTTAGCATCTTCTTCTGCACAAGTTACCCAGGGAGACAGGGTCGCAACAGCCAATTGAGATGGTAAAAAGACAGCTTGCAATAGATTGTCAACCAAAACATGATGTTTTCACGGACCACCCGATTAGCCGATGAAACCGCCGTGTTTCCATAACATCCACAAATCATGAAGTATACCAAAAGCATATGGAGTCTGTATAAATTGTAGCAGATTTATTAGCTAAAATGCCCTCGTGCAAATACTTCTGCCATTTGAGCAGATGTTTCGAGGCGGTAGTGCTGTAGATTCTAGCACATCAAAATGTGTTGCTTGTTATTGCATAGCCTGCTCTGTATCAGAAAGGTGCGACGAACTGCCATCTGTATCGAGAATTAAATCAAGGTTGATGTAGCAGACTCAACAACCTGTTCAAAAGTATGGGGTGTCGGTAGAGTCTGAAGGGTAGCTGGATGAACAACTGGCGACCTAAAAAAAAGTGTCAACTCAGTACCATGGCCTAAAATAGCGGCTTCATAGGTTCTTCTGGATAGCTTCTTCTGGAGGAGAATTTGTACTGCATGATGAGGTACATACAGTAGACAGTGCATTTTGAATCTAGCACAATGGGAGTGCTGTGTCAATCATTAATTCAGTGGCAGCAATAGACCTGAGGCTGGAGATATACTGGCTGATGCAAGTCTTCACGTGCAGATCCTGCATCCCTTTGGAACGTCGGTCTTGCACATCCTACACAAATCAAGTACATCTCCACCCCTAGACCAGTGGTTCTCAAATGGGGGTCCGGGGACCCCCAGGGGTCCGTGGCACTTTGCCAGGCGGTCCGGGAAAAGTTTTCAGGAAAATAAAAATAAAAACTTTTTTGTGTGCAAAAGCTTCATAGTTCAACGAAAATATGTTATGCTTTAAATCTAAAATGGTTTATGGATTACATTCTAATCTAACGAAACTATCAATTTTTGGGGGGGTCCCCGGTATATTTTCTATCTTGTAAGGGGTCCTTGGCTGAAAAACATTTGAGAACCTCTGCCTTTTTAGACAACCAGGGTGACCACCCACCACAGCAGGGAGTTGAGCAACCGGCCGTTTTCGTTACCATGTTGTTCCAGGATACCAGTTCCAAAACCCTCTCTCATATCCACAAGGAGGTGAAAAGGCAATGTGTAGTCAGAGATGCCGTTAGTTACAAGTCGCTAGATGATAGGAGTCTCGAGACACACACATGCGCATACTTTCACCAACAGAAACGTTGCACTGCACGGTGAAATGCTGCGTTTAGGACACGTCGTGCCCAAAATGAGATGTGGGGCAGAGTAAAAGTTAGCTTTAATGCTCTGCTCTGGGCCGTGTCTGGCTGAATTTACGTGCTGTCGCTGATAGCTGCGTCAATTTACCGCGAGTTAGGAGACAGGAAGAGTTCAAACGTAGATTGTGTCACTTTTGAGAACATTTGTAAAATAAAGTGTCTTGGGCTGTGCAGAGCAACATAAATATTTAGAGAAGTATAATAGTATGAAAAATATCATATAATAGTATTAAAGGAGAATTTCGGTTTTTTACACCACGGTCCTCATTTCCAGGTTAAAATATGATGTTTTACTCACCGAAATAGTTTGGCTTCATTCGGATGCCCACGGAAGATTTTGAGCTCCGAGTAGTCTCCTCAAACAGGCTATAACGAGAGCCTGCGTGGGGCATGATGGACGGGAGTGCACGCGCTCTCTAAATGACACTTTTTCTGTCAGATCACGGTTCATTATGGTTGGAAATATAATTATTTAGCTAATAGCTAGAAGCTAAGCTAACAGCAACACAGCAGTCAGCGTTGATCTGCCCCGGATGGGGTTACAGTGCCCATCTTCCCCCTCTGTGAAACCTTCTTCAGAGAAACCACAGAAGGGGGAAGATTCTCCTTTAACGCATCACACACCGTCTAATCTTCAGCAAATAATTCAATTATTTATGTTCTATATGTTCGACTATAACCATAACATACAGTTAACTTAACATAGGCCCACAACTGTTTACTATTGTTATACGTAATTTAAAAATAAATCAATGGCAATCTTCTTTTCTTTTCTTTTTTTTTTGTATACAGCGATTTTAGATAGAGGTGCACGATACCGTGAACCGGTTTGTATTTTTGCCTAAGATTATCATACCGTCAAAATCTCATTTTAAAACAGATGCGTTGGCTCCCACAATTTGCAAATGCAAATGCTCCCGCCTACCCGTCTGTAGCCCGTCTGAAATGAGCGGGACATCCGCTCATTCCTCCAATCACCTGCCTCGGGTTTGTTTACATGTCATGATTGGTCAAATACCATCGAACTTCCTTCCGGTCTGAAGCGTTTTTTCATTGGAATTATGACAACTTCCTCTGGCCACATTTGAATGGGCTGAAGTAGACTGTCTCTGGAACATTGGAAGATTGTGGAAGAGATAGACTGCTTTGAGAGACTAGGCCCAAGTCTCTTGGCCTCACTCTTGTTCTCATTTACCAAAAAATGTATCTGATGGCGACCATCTAGGAAGAAACCTGCCTTGAGTTTAGAGAAAAATCACGTGGTTAACCTAGTTGAGAGGCTTGGTCAGTACTGTAGAATCCTTTGTTCTGTCCACGTCCAGGGCCGGCCTCATCTTCTATCGTAAGGGTGTTCGCTCCGTGGACAAGAAGGGCAAGGAGATCATGTACGACCTTGAGGACAAGATCAACTTCTCCGTCTTCCCCTCCCTCCAGGGTGGACCTCACAACCATGCTATCGCTGGTGTGGCTGTAGCACTCCGACAGGTCAGCCAAACAAACACTTGATTTCATTGTAAATATAAACCATACCTCATTTGTCGAGGCTACACATTCTTTTCCTGGTCCACTAGATATTTTATTTTGAGGTATTTCCTAAAAAAATTTGGCAATAACTTGTATTTACAGTTAAATAAAGATTAACTCGCCACCGAGATGCTTTTGCGTAACCTGACCCAGGACCTTGTTCATTGACCTAAGCATTTTCTCTTTAATTGTCTAGCAAATGTTTACTGTCTGCAGTGCACCTTAAGGCTAAGCTAGATGGAGAGCTGATAACCCATTACTGCTGCAATACTGTTTCTGGAGTGCTGTCTACTAAAAGTGCTATAGTGAGATTGAATTTTAACTAGATAAATTAGATGGATATATATTTATCTTTGCTTTTCATTTGTGCTAGAGAAGAATGGGTTAACTTTCCATCCACTGCACAATGGACATGTTTATTTCTCTAGACCATGAACCCCCAACAAACTCCAGCTTGTGTAGTAAAGTAGTGCACTATTCTGGTTAACTCAACCGTTTCTCTCTGTGTTTTTCTCACGTGTGTCCAGGCACAGTCTCCAATGTTCAGAGAGTATACCTCCCAGGTCCTAAAGAATTCCAAATGTATGGCCACGGCTCTTCTCGGCAAAGGCTACACGCTGGTCTCAGGTAATGTCACTTGGACTTAAAGGAACACTCCGCCCATTTTCAACCAGCTTTGTATCATTAGAACATCAGTAGTATATCAGCAAACTGTAAACTGTTTTGAAGTCTGTCATTTAATTTGACAGTTATTGAGAGTTGATTTGAGTTAATGAGTTATTAATTTGAGTTAGTGTGGACCAGTGATGTCACTGGTCCACACTTTAACACTCAATAACTGTCAAATTAAATGACAGACTTCAAAACAGTTTACAGTTTTCTGATAGACTACTGATGTTCTAATGATACAAAGCTGGTTGAAAATGTGCGGAGTGTTCCTTTAAATATGCCGTCTTCATTCCCAAGTAGATATTAGGTCAGCAAACAACAACAAGAAGAAACACACGGGAAACACATCAATAATGACAAATATGTCCTGTCACAAAATGCAAATTGCATGGTAAAAACAGAAATACATTCAAATTCGTGATTTGCGAATAGGCTAATGTCAGTGTATTTGCGCTGTCGTTCAAGAGAAGAAAATCAACCGAAAGTGGTCACGTTATGGTTTTGAGCAGGTGTTTGGATTTCCTTGGCGTTGTACAGCATTTAATATGCTCGCCTCAGCTGTTTTGGGATGTGTAGCCTTCAGAAAAGCCTAGCAAAAACACCGCAGATTTGTCCTGTGCTTACACTGCATTGTGAGTGCCCACAGCCTGCTTTTCAGTCCCTTTGTAGACGTTTGTTAGAACAATTGTAAAAAGGTTGATGAATAATAAACTTGTAAATAGGAATGTGTTCTTATTCAAGTTCGATGGTTACATTAATTGTTAAAGGAAAAATGGGACAGAGGAGCTCAGCAGTGTGAATTTTTAGAAGGTTTTTTATAATTGGTGTTTTCCTAACATATTCAAACTGGAGAAAAGGAACATAGCTTAAAAAGCAGATGAATAATCCAGTCTGTACGGGCAAATGCATAATTTCGTATATGAATTATTTCGTTATTTACAGTGCATCTAATTTTATACACACAATTTACTTTTTAAGGTGATTCTGACGGTTAATTTATGACATTGAATTTAAATAATAATAATTTAACTTTATCTGGATCACTGATTATATTTTCTGCTATGACGTTTTTATGACTTGAAAAGTAATACACGCACTATGCTAATTTCTCCCCGGAATAAATTTGAATGTGTAAATACAGGGCCTGTAGCGGCATAAAGTTAGTGTGTGGACAAACGAGGGAAGATGTATGACGAGCATGAAGATGCGAAAAACAACACTACACAACCTAAAGTCATTTGGGTTCATTGTTTAACTACATTTTAGAGCAAAGTTGATATTCCCTTATCTCCCCGGTTCTATATCCTAAAGGCTAACGAGTGAAATAGCGCGACTTCATTCATGTCGCACCAAGGCTGAGCAAGTATGATGTGACAGCTGAGAAGACAAGTTCTGGTCTAAAAAAAACCACAAACTCCCCTTCTCTTCAAAAAGTTTTTCCTAAGAATGCTGAATATTTCAGGCGGGACGGACAACCACCTGGTGCTGGTGGACCTGCGGCCTAAGGGCATTGACGGGGCGCGTGCGGAGAGGGTGCTGGAGCTGGTGTCCATCACTGCTAATAAGAACACCTGCCCCGGGGACAAGAGCGCACTGACTCCTGGTGGCCTCAGGCTAGGTATGGCACGGCTTCACTTTGCACTGCTTTTAGCTTGACGAGGTAGACCAGGTTCCTGACACACTTTCCCTGCTGCTTTTATTCAGGGATATGATAAGGAGCACAAAAAGGCAAGAAAAGCAGTGCTCTCCCTTTTAGAAATGAACGGGATTTGTGTGCCTAAACACCGACACGAATCATCCCACACCAGGAAGCCATGAAATCGTTCACTTTCTCAAGATATTGATCTTGATATGTTCTCGCTAAACTTGACCTTGCATTTAACGAATAGGGGAGGAGTTATATCACATTTATCTTGCACTTGAAACCTTCCGTTTTTACTGACTTTCTCAAAAATGTAGATCTGCATATGTGTAAATTGGCCAGCCACCAATGAAGCCACAAGCACTGAGCAGCTTCTGATTAATTAAGTCTGTTTGGTTTACTCACTCGTCTTCCAGGAAGTTCAAGAGCCACACATTTAGCTTTTCCTTCAGGCTAGATGGAGTTCACCTACAATACTCTGCACTTATTATTACCTTTTCCTGAGTTTCGTCAAATGTGAACTCAAATATATTATTGCACTATCTGCCAAACCCTAGTGGCTGGACTGAGTCAGTAGGATTTGTCATACCGTATGTAGAGTCTGTGAATTAGTCACTCAATTTTCATGAAGCTTTAGGACACTCTTCAACATCCCTTTTTTTTCTAAGACCACACAATATCCTCTTTTTTTATATGTAGAAGCACAAGAAAGAAAGAGTTGGACTTGTAAAAAGCAAATTAAAACTCAATCCATTACTTTAAATCTCAAGTAGCAATTTTCAGGATAACTTATTTCAGTCCCACACGGCGGTGACGGTTGCACCGTAGGACCCTGCAGTGTCTTGGGGAATCCAATCTGCTTTCTCGGGGCAATCGCCTCCCACCTTTCAACTACAAATTTGAGACAAATTGTGAATGAAACCGGCAATTTGCCACCCGGTATCCCCCTGTGAACAAATGGCCCCTCCTGATTCGAGGATAAAGCTTTTCCATTAACCCGCGACTCACGGCACACCTGTGCTCTCCTCTGTACCCAGGTGCACCGGCCCTGACCTCCAGACAGTTCAAAGAAGCCCACTTTGTACAGGTAGTCGAGTTCATGGACGAGGGCTTCAAGATCGCCCTGGATGTCAAGAAAAAGACGGGTAAGCCTACTGGAGGCGAGGGGACTGATTAGGATGTAACACGCTGGTTGGCAACATTTATGTACCTCATGCTGTTTCTTGATTTGTTTTGTTTGGGCTCAAAGCAACCATTTGAAACTGTCGAATGTATATATTAACACACTCAACAAAAGAAGTACAACATCTTTGCCAGGTGCTACACACGAGTGTCTGCTGTACCTGGCCTAGAGAGATGGTTAAATTATGTGGCCACTGTTAACATGAGAGGAAATCAAAAGCCCGTTGGTGATAAAAGAACAAGTTAAAAATGCTGAGCCTATCCCTCTATCTCTTTCGGTCTCTCTCCCCCTCCTCTTCCTGTGTCTTCTGTAGGAAAGCTCCAGGACTTTAAGGACTTCCTGCTTCACGACCCAGAGACTGTGGCTCGCATCGCTGACCTGCGGCACCGCGTGGAAGCCTTCGCCAGGCCCTTCCCCATGCCAGGCTTCCACGACCACTAGGCCGGCCCGACGGGGAGCCGGAGCACCAGGGCTGCAGACTGGAGGGTGTGTGGAGGGAGAGGGAGAGATTGTGGTTGGTGCATGTGTGAATGTGGATATCTCTGGAGTTGAATCGGACAGACTTCTTTCTGGGAGAACATTGTTTTGTAATACTTTTTTGCAAGTCCTCCGTTCTTCAATCCAATCAATCAACTCAACTCAATCCATGCATGTACAAGCACGGTCTCTGTGTTGAGGTTGAGAAAAGAAATTTGAGTCATTTTTGTAGCGCCACAGAACCTATTTTATATTTATGTGTAAAGATCTCTTTGTGTGAACATTTCTTTCCCAGCTGTTGTCTTTGCACCACAACTTCAAAAAAGTCAGAAGATCAATCAAAACAACAACTAACATACGCACAGATTGCTATGTGAAGCTCTTGCTGTCACAGACTGCACTACATGATTCATTTATAATTGGGTATAATTAGATGCACCGAAGAGTCTTAATGCTGTAAAATGTCTTAACTATTGTGACTAATGTAGATGATTATATTTACATGGAGATATGTACATGTATCAGCCATGTACTGTTGTTATGTTCTAGAGGAGTGTTCCACCAAGCAGTGTTGTTAGCCTGTTACCCTCTTCTTCTTGGGGTGGGGGGGTATCCTAAATCAGAAATTAGAGTGAGAGTCTATGCTAACTCAAAGTTTTGTTTCAGAATAATTATTGAAAGATAGCCCTCTAACTTGGTGATTTCTGGAATAAGCGTTAGTAGGGTCGGGTCCAAGTCAGTGAAAAGCAGGATTTTCCCCCTGTTCTTCTGATTATCTCTTTTTCTTCTGCCATATCATAATTACACATTTGAAATAATTTACCTGTATCTCCTTTATTTTGTTTACGAATAATTTTGACAGATAAATAACCAAATGTAACAATGAATAGAAATGTCACTGTGGACTATTTCATGCTGTCATTTACAGTGCACGTGTTTACAAAGAGTATATACTTTTCTATGTCTTATTTAAACAGAATTAACTATCTGGAACTTTCGTCACCTCACATGGTACGTCTTAAAGTTTGAAAATGCCAGCTCATTTGTTCATTTTGTATTTTAAGAGATTTAACACATTGCAATGCAATATCACTCCATGTTTGTTCTGTGAAATATTATGCCATGACGAGTGTTCAATGATGGAGATTGTGGAGCAGCTAGATTTGATATACGTAGTGTCTTCAGAGGTTTTTTGTTTGGTTGCCTGGTTCATCTGGTTGTGTTTTGATTGTTCTCACTGCATCAGTGAGCAAGCAAGATCTCTACCTACAGCACAATAGAAAAGAAAGAAAAGGAGGTGGGAGATATCATTGGGATACTTGTTGACTTCGCACAATAGTCTGCTTCTAGATTGAGCCAAAAGTATTCTCCAAATCGCAACATTTTGAGAGCCAATAGACTGGATGTTGCCAAAATATAAATATTTTACAATATTGTTTGCAAATCATCTGATATTGCCTACCTAAGTTCATTTCACATCAGCGCAAGTTTGAAATTACTTTGTTTTACAGAACATTTTTATTATAGATAAATGATTAATCCTAATAAAAAAAAATCCAATAACTCAAATACAATTTGGTTTGTGTCATTTTACAGTATATACGTATTCATATGTGTATCACGGTTTTCATATTTTGAACAACCCTGACTGGTGATTAATTAAGTGTGTGGGGGAAGATATCAACTGTTGAAATGCGTTAAAAGTTAGCATGGGAGCATAGATGTGTGTGTGAGTTGGGGAACAAAGGATCCAGTAGTGTGTGAGTAGGAGGAATACTAGCACCAGAGGGTCGATGGTGGGCTCTGGGTGTGGTTGTAGTTTATCTTTAAGGGTGTGGCTGGGAGGCAGAAACTGTCCTCGTTAGATACTGCATTAGTGAACAGTGATCTACAGAAGTCTCACTTTACTGTCTACTTGCTGTACTACTTTGCTGCACTTGTGCTCTAACCCAAAGAGGACCTGTTTGGAATGGAATTGTTTGCTC
>NC_139649.1:12645216-12652716 GCF_964638095.1 Poromitra crassiceps | reverse complement strand
AGAAAAAGTAATTCAAACTACTTTGTAAATTAAAGCAATAAATTGACAATGTACATGTATGATATATGAAATAAAATATAATAGCCTACAAAAAAGTGCAATGCCAGCTAAAATATGCCTCTTAATTGAGTTTATTGACACAACAGTATGAAAACTTAGAGAAATCAGATGCTAACACCCACACTGAGGAACAGCTCGGTGTAATGAGCAGCTGTTCTCTGTCTCTGCATGAAGGTCCGAGTGTCGGTTCGATTCCCGATGGAGGAGAGATGTTGTTCCTCAAACCGGTCTCACATCTCTTTAACATGGCTGGAAACACACTGGCTGACAGAGCGCCTCCTACAGACAGTCAGCCCACCCCTCAGTCACTTTTGAATGGCAACAGCCAGAGGAAAGAGTGAAAACCACTGAGAAAACCAGTCTTAAGAGTTCTGACCTGGTGGCGCAGAGGCTTAGCTTGCTGCCCAGCAGTATTGAGGCCTCAATCTCCTTTGAGGTCGTGGGTTTGAGTCTCAGTCCGTTTTGAATGGACAGCCAGAGGAAAGAGAAGAAAATGCCCACAGATTAGCTACTTAACTATTTCTAAATGGACTAAAAGCTAGAATACATCGTTTTGACCTGTAGCCATTAGCCAGCCACTTCAAAAGGCATACAGAGAGAAATACAGCATGAGTGGCAGTGCCTTTGTGGTTCACTGTGTGTGTCAGCTGCCTTCAGAGAGAGAGGTTGTAAGTTCTAACCTGGGATGTGCACAGACTGAACTTTCATCTGTGCTTTTTGAGGCAGCAAAGTTATTTGTATTTGAATAAATGGAAGTGGAAATAGGCGTAACAATCTTCTTTTAGTTTTTATTGCACTTCTAATTAGAGTAATAATAATAATAATAATAAATAAATCATATTTTTTACAGTGCAATTATTTAAACAGTTTTTTTAAATAACACTAAATAATAGATGAAGTTCAATTATATTTACACTAAAGTCAGTATACTTTTTTTGGTATACTTTTTTGACAGATGTATGTTGCTTTACAGCTGAAATTGGGTAAGAGAGCTGAAATTGGGTGAGAGACATAGAGAGTGATAAAGAGAGAGAGAGGTTTTGCTGAATAGCCCACTGTAAAAAGTTAAACCAGACAGGTCGAACTTTTCATAGTGCACCATGAAAGACGTCACTCTGTGTTTATGTTTTTGTTCCAGTAGACTATTGTGACACCTTGCCCTAAAGCCTCAAGAGTAAAAAGTTTGACCTGTCTGGGTTTTTAAATGTTACATTTCAGCTGTCAATCAACATAAAGCTGGTGTGTGTGTGTGTGTGTGTGTGTGTGTGTGGGTGTGTGTGTGGGGGGGGGGGGGTCCAGTAGACTATTGTGATACCTTGCCCTAAAGCACACATGGGAAAAATACGGCCCGCGGGCCGCATGTGGCCCGCCGGTGCCCCCTCTGCGGCCCGCGATGGTATTGCAATTTTTTTTCTTTTTTTTTTTACAGTGCACCTGAACGCAACATGCAAGATACCCGCTGAATAAGTTTCCAAATGTTCATGTCATTCTGGCCAATACTCCACTTCTGTTATAGCATTTCATTCTGGAATATGGAATATCTTTCAATAATCTTTATGACTAAAAGGCTAAAAGTAAACTCATGTGTAAGAAATGACTGTTCTACATTGAAGTAAACATTTAAATAATTAACTCGTTGTTTTGGATTTATTTAGCTTCAAGAGTGCATTTTTGTTCTTGTGTGACCCTCAACACAGGTTTTGAGAATCCCCGGCCACTTACTGATACTTATGCTTAAATTAAGGGGGGGGGGGGGGTCTAAAGCCTAAAGAGTAAATGTGGAGTGGCACCAGAGTTTTAGCACAGGTTTAAGCAACCACCAACCCCACCACCCAAGCTGACCGTCCTGATTGTACCTGAAGGAAGCCTCACTTTCATGTGATCGAGGGACATAGAGAGACACTGAGAGAGAGCGAGACTAAGAGAGTTCGGCCAAAATCCCGCTGTAAAAAGTTTGACCTGTCTGGTTTTAAAATGTTACATTTCAGCTGTCAATCAACATAAAGCTGGTGTGTGTGTGTGTGTGTGGGGGGGGGGGGGGGGGGCGGGGGGGGTTCCAGTAGACTATTGTGACACCTTGCCCTAAAGCCTAAAGAGTAAATGTCGAGCGGCACCAGAGTTTTAGCACAGGTTTAAACAACCACCACCCCCACCACCCAAGCTGACGTCCTGATTGTACCTGAAGGAAGCCTCACTTTCATGTGATCGAGGGACATAGAGAGACAGTGAGAGAGAGCGAGACTAAGAGAGTTCGGCCAAAATTCCGCTGCAAAAAGTTTGACCTGTCTGGTTTTTTAAATGTTACATTTCAGCTCATAAAGCTGGTGTGTGTGTGTGTGTGTGTGGGGGGGGGGGGGTTCCAGTAGACTATTGTGACACCTTGCCCTAAAGCCTAAAGAGTAAATGTGGAGTGGCACCAGAGTTTTAGCACAGGTTTAAGCAACCACCACCACCCAAGCTGACCGTCCTGATTGTACCTGAAGGAAGCCTCACTTTCATGTGATCGAGGGACATAGAGAGACAGTGAGAGAGAGCGAGACTAAGAGAGTTCGGCCAAAATCCCGCTGCAAAAAGTTTTACCTGTTTTTAAAATGTTACATTTCAGCTGTCAATCAACATAAAGCTTGTGTGTGTGTGTGTGTGTGTGTGGGGGGGGGGGGTTCCAGTAGACTATTGTGACACCTTGCCTTAAAGCCTAAAGAGTAAATGTGGAGTGGCACCAGAGTTTTAGCACAGGTTTAAGCAACCACCACCCAAGCTGAACGTCCTGATTGTACCTGAAGGAAGCCTCACTTTCATGTGATCGAGAGACATAGAGAGACAGTGAGAGAGAGAGAGACTAAGAGAGTTCGGCCAAAATCCCGCTGTAAGAAGTTTGACCTGTGGTTTTTAAAATGTTACATTTCAGCTGTCAATCAACATAAAGCTGGTGTGTGTGTGTGTGTGTGTGTGTGTGGGGGGGGGGGTTCCAGTAGACTATTGTGACACCTTGCCTTAAAGCCTAAAGAGTAAATGTGGAGTGGCACCAGAGTTAGCACAGGTTTAAGCAACCACCACCCAAGCTGAACGTCCTGATTGTACCTGAAGGAAGCCTCACTTTCATGTGATCGAGAGACATAGAGAGACAGTGAGAGAGAGCGAGACTAAGAGAGTTCGGCCAAAATCCCGCTGTAAAAAGTTTGACCTGTGGTTTTTAAAATGTTACATTTCAGCTGTCAATCAACATAAAGCTGGTATGTGTGTGTGTGTGTGGGGGGGGGGGGGTTCCAGTAGACTATTGTGACACCTTGCCCTAAAGCCTAAAGACTAAATGTGGAGTGGCACCAGAGTTTTAGCACAGGTTTAAGCAACCACCACCCCCACCACCCAAGCTGACCGTCCTGATTGTACCTGAAGGAAGCTTCACTTTCATGTGATCGAGAGACATAGAGAGACAGTGAGAAAGAGCGAGACTAAGAGAGTTCGGCCAAAATCCCACTGCAAAAAGTTTGACCTGTCTGGTTTTTAAAATGTTACATTTCAGCTGTCAATCAACATAAAGCTGGTGTCTGTGTGTGGTAGTGGCAGCGGAGCAGGAATCGAACCGACAACCTCTGGCCCCGGTGTCTCTGTGTGTATTATTCCTTCACACCAGCAGCTGCCCTTCACACTCACAGCTCTTCTCCGGGCGCTCTTGTCTCTTCCCTCTGCCTGTCACCATTCAAAACTGACTGAGGCTCGAACCCACGACCGCAAAAGTGGCTGAGGTCTCAATATCGCCGGGCAGCAAGCCTACTCTCTGTGCCACCAAGTCAGACAGATTTAATGAGGTTTCCTCAGGGCTTTAAATGACTCTTTCCTCTGGCTGTCGACATTGAAAACTGACTGAGGATCGAACCCAGAACCTCAAAAGTCACTGAGCCTCAAACGCACAAGAGCCAAACTGCTAGACAGCAAACCAACTCTCTGAGCTAGTGGGTCATAACGATTAAAACTAGAAGATTAAAGTATAGTCTTTATACATCTTAAAATATGTTTTGAAGGGACCTTTTAGGTTGAATAGTATTTGAATTATATTAATATGCCGTGAGTTTCTATTCGCCTTGCACAGAAAACCTTTTACTTTTATACTCGAGTACATTTCAGAGCCTGTACATTTTTCCTTTTACTTGAGTAGGCTAATTAAGTTGAATCAGTACTTCTGCTTTACCAGTCTTTTTTTACACAAATAACTGTACTTCTACTTAATCAGAGCAACGCTGTGATTAAATTTGGAATGACAAGAAAAAATTCCAGTAGACTATTGTGACACCTTGCCCTAAAGCCTAAAGAGTAAATGTGGAGTGGCACCAGAGTTTTAGCACAGGTTTAAGCAACCACCACCCAAGCTGAACGTCCTGATTGTACTTGAAGGAAGCCTCACTTTCATGTGATCGAGAGACATAGAGAGACAGTGAGAGAGAGCGAGACTAAGAGAGTTCGGCCAAAATCCCGCTGCAAAAAGTTTGACCCGTCTGGTTTTAAAATGTTACATTTCAGCTGTCAATTGCTCCGGGACAACAACGCTTCCTACCCAGCGTGTGCACGTCTTTCTGACAGGGGTGGTTGTTATGGCAACTATCAACAACAACAACAACAACAACTACTACTAACTACTACAAGACATAAAGACCGAAATAGGCTACCTTGTTAATGTGTCTGTCGGAGACACGGCCTAACGGTAACATTTAATATGAGCCGAATATCAGCCTGCGCTCAGCTATGTATTTACAGGAAGTAAACCGGATATTCAGGTGGGTTGTGACGGTTGTTATTGTTGTCAAGTTAAAACTGTCTATAGTGTAGGACAGAAGTAGTGGAGTTGTGCAAGTAGTCTATTCAACATTACTAATCAGAATATTTTGGAGACAGATTTATTGAGAGGTTTTAGCATAGAAGATGATGAAAAATTATGATACTGTGGATGTAAATGTAAGCCAATTGTTTTATTCAAAATACTGAAATTACATCACATTCCTCACACCTTTGTTTATTTTGGTCCAATGTATAAAGTGCAAACCATATCCCAACAAAACTCTGAACGTCCCCCCCAATCACAGCATTCTAAAAAAGCACAAGAAAATGTGAGCGTTTCGGAACATTTTGACGCCTGTTTAACATCTGGCAGAATCTTTGGCAGAACTTTCTCAAGGCTGTCTTTATTTTGGTCCAATGTATAAAGTGCAAACCTGACATAACCCAACATCCCCCCAATCACAGCATTCTAAAAAAGAAAAATAGTGCATTTCAGAACATTTTCACAGTGAAATGCAGAACAGCCAAAGCAGCAAGTGCAGCAGCCATAGATCAGTGCATGACGCCACCTATAAGTCCAGATCCAGAGCAAAATCCAGGGCGTGATGAAGAGCCTGATCCAAGCCCAAATCCAGGGCCCTCAAGGCAACGTGAACAGGTTCTTCCGCCTAAAGAATAAAAAGGCATCCCCATCTTCTAAAGTCAAGCATCAACTGAGCACCCCTGCTGGACGGTCACAAGAACAGAAAACCCTCAAATTCCATTCTGCACTGTTGAGGGACTTAAAAAGCAAATATAAAGCTTCATCTGATGAACGAGAGAGGCATCCTGAGTTTGATTCTCGCCTGGGACGCTGTGGGCGCTGGGGTTGTGTTCCCCCCCATATCTTCAGTGCCTACTGCCCAGGTGGGTTATCTCGTCGAAAGGGCCTTTCTGTGTGGAGTTTGCATGTTCTCCCCGTGCTCATCAGGGGGTTCCTCCGTACATAACCCCCCACTAAAAACATGCAGAAGATCGTCATCGTCATCCGACCAGTGACGACAACATCCGAAGTTGGTCCCCGGGCGCTGGAAAGAAAAAGCGACCACTGCTCCTGGCCTGCCCCTCGGAGGAAAGGACAAGCCTGGATGGGTTAAATGCAGAGGACAAATTTCACCGGCCACCGTCAGCATGAGTGTGACAATAAAAGACGGGCTTGTCCGTCTACTAACTGTGTTTAACTGTGTTTATATTATCTCCCAAGTAGTAGATAGATAGATAGATACATTTTATTTCTGTGTCATGCACCATATTCATGGTGCCAAACCCGTCTGGGCTTACAAGACACAAATCATTCAAGTTCAACAATACAAACAAATCAACAAACAAGCTACAAAAAGCTCAAACATAAACAAGGCTATATGAGGAACCAAGATTGTCTCTATTTCAGTTAATGCAAAATAAGAAAATAATTAATTATGATTTACAAAGCACATTTCTAAAACCCAATGCACTGATAGTGTATTAATATAGATTAGTAGACCTATAGTCAGTAAACATCAACACACCTACGCCTACCTATCAGTTTAATAAATAGAAAACCATAATATTTAGCAGAGCGTCTGGCTGCTGGTTGCTGCAAGTTGTAAACAGAGACAGTAGACAGTTGACAGCTGAGAGCCCGGCTTCTGTCAGCTGACCAGAACGAAAATCAGATTTCTAAATAGCCGTTATTTTAATAAACTGAGCACTCAGGGGTAATCTAAATTTACTTTGACCGACTCAATTTTTTTCTAAACTTATAAAAGTGCCATATTAAGCGTTAACGGTGGTATAGAGCTCAAACTGCTCTCTTGATAACACTGTTGAAACTATGGCGCATTGATATGAATGGTGAACAGACCATTTGGCTGAACGACTTTACCAACTGTACATTATCACTTTTTAATGGACACCCTGCAGCCAATCAGAATCGAGTATTCACCCAGACCATGGTATAACTATGATTAACTAGTGATTGACTAATGGCAAATTATTCATTAGCTACTCATTAACTATTAGTTAATGATTAGTTTACTAGTAACTACTACATTATTTGTGTACGTTATTGTAAAGTGTTACCGTTAATTCTACTACAGGAGAGACTTGATGTTCTGTGAAATTATGTGTAAAAAATGTGTGCATATATCAGTATCGGCCAAACGAGTTAGAAAATATCAGCATATTGGATTTTGGCAAAAAAAAATCAAATATTGTGCATCCCTAAGTAATATGTTTGTATGTATAGCAGTTTGTGTGTATGTATAGCAGCAGATGAACATGCACAAAAGAAGCAGCCGTATGTCGGACTCTTGTGATCTTTATAGCTTTTCTTTTCAAGGTTACAGTGTAACTTAGAGGTCGTCTCCAGGAGCGTGAGGCGCTGAGAGTCAGGAAATGAAGAGGAAGCAGTTTCACATCAGTGTAGCGACGACAACAGGCGGTCCTGCCAAACCTGGTGCCCCTGGAGCTGCCTGGAGGACCTTTAGAAGTCAGGACCCTCTTTCTTCAGGCTCTTGTAGTCCGTGTTGATGGTGACAAACTGTGGGAGGCAGGAGGAATATATTTAAATCTGTTTTGCTTAAATTAAATTCATCAGTGCTGTCTTTAGGAGAGCACATGTGGGGGGGGGGTGGGGTGAAGGAGTAG
>NC_139649.1:12597716-12637716 GCF_964638095.1 Poromitra crassiceps | reverse complement strand
TAATAATAATAATAATAATAATAATAATAATAATAATAATAATAATAATAATAATAACAACATGGTTGAACAATCTTATGATAGAGAGAGACAGAGGGAAGGGGAGAAAGGGGGAGAGAAAGTGGGGGAGGAGAGAGCAGGGAAAGGGAGGAGGTGGAGAGGGAGAGAGGTAGGAAGAGAGTAGGGGAAGGGGGTAAAGAGGAGAGAGGGCGATACTGTCACGAATAGTCACAGGGGCAGTGGCGCTGGAAGTAGTTTTAGGTAGGGGGTGCTGTAAGGAAGGGACTCTCAGAAAATTAGGATAACATTAGGATTATACTGTTGTGATGTCATTATTCAGTATCTTCTCCTTTTCTCACTCACTTTCATGTAAGCACCTGCTCTCCCTTTAGTCGTTTTACACTACAACAGACAGCAACACAGGCATAAACACTGAACTTATTATTATTATTATGGAAAACCAGATTATGATGAAAATCAAACACTTTTGAAGAGAGCGCGTATGAAATAAGATTAGAGCTGGGAAGCACAAACTGTTTTTGAATGCATTTTGTCGGTGGTATAAACACAAGACAGCCAAATCCAACAATTTCAAAAATCCCATCTCTTGCCACCAGGGGGTGCTGCAGCACCCTCAGCACCCACCTTCCAGCTCCCTTGGGGGACAGTCAAATTTAGCAATCAAGTTATGTATTATAGTTACCAGGCAATATGAGCCACTGAATAGACAACAAAGGATTAGTCTGACATTTACCGAGGCTGAGGTAGCAGTGGCACACTAGAACCGGCAGCAGAGCAGCCAGGCCAAACAACAAGCAACAGCTCAGACAATCTGACTACTCTAGCCATTAACCGGAACTAACTAGCACACAAGGAATCTTACTGATCTACAGCCTAGTCAGTATTATATACACATCAAAACCCCACCCAGCCTGATAAACAGAACATTTTTGTGAGCTGAGTCCTTAATAGATGACACAATGGCCTATTCCTGACCCAAGTAAACAAGATGACCTTCTGTCTGAACTCCGTCTCCTAGGTGTTTGATTAGACAAGTAACAACAACAGATCAACTTGGTCTGTTCACAAAGCCTCTGCTCGGTTCATCTCTCAGGCAACATCATAATGAAAACATATCAAGCCATCTGACATTCTGGCTTTTAGCCTGTGCCTTGTGCATTGATGAAATATAATTATTGTGTAATAAACTTATGGATTATAAGAGTATGATTACTTGATCAGTTATTTAGTAAAATATTACCACACAGTGCTGTGATGTGTATTTTCCATCTACCATCATATTAATGTAGGTATTTTACTAACTTAGGTATTTTACTAACTTAGTTCATAGTGTACTATTCTGACCATCCTGTTTGCCAGTATTAATGTGAGCAGGGCATCAGGGGACTCAGCCACGCTTCAGCAAGGAATGTTCTATCCATCTATTATAGCCAAACTTATACAAATTGGATGTGCATGGGCGTCATGGGACATGCAGTGTCACCTCATGTTGGGAGAGAAAGGATGGTCAGTCATTTTCCTAATTTGATTTAAAGTAGAATGCTAGGCCCATTAGTGGTTTGCGTCATTTTAGTTAATAAAAAGGCTGGATGTTCTTTGTCAGAGCTCAGAGCGCGCACCCATCGGACCAATGTTGCTCTCCGTGAAAGCTGCAGATTTTCATGCCTGATACCAGAAGCTTGCTCAAACTTAAATAAACTCAATGTTTGAATAAGCCTGGTGTCTGTGGAATCCTTGCCATCACCTCATCTGTTGATAAGAAGAATATACATCAGCTGCTTAGGCAAAGCATCTTGTTATGTACAAGACGCAAAAGGAGCAACCGACAAACATGTCCCTCGGGTTACGACCTTTGTCCCGGAGATGATAATGGCAATTGATTACCAAGTAATGCAGCGCCTGCAGACCTTTCAAGTTCCTTAACGGCACTTTGCGACCTAATGTGATTAACGCCTAAATGCTACGCTGGGCGAAAATGCAGAGGCAATTAAAGTTCCTTATTTAAGATACGTGCTGTGTTCTCACCGTTAATCATGCTTAAGGGAATGACGAAGATTTTCGGGAAGAAAAGGTCCCTGGTAGTATTGCAAGTGTGGTGTTTTAGCCCTCATTTAACCAGGCAAATAAGAAAGGCATTATTATATAAATATTAAATAATAATAATAATATAATAATAATATTAAATTATTTTATGTTTTTGTTGTTGTTGTTTTTTATATCTACCTGTTTTAGACCAAGGACCACAATGGAAATAAGTCTTGACTTTATTGTGCTTTATCCTTGATGTTATTCTTTGAGATCCGTGTCTGTACTTTGTTTAGTACACTGTATTTCAATTTGTAACCGTCAAATCAAATCAAATCAAATCAAATATCCAGGCAGCAGCCATGGGGGATAAATACTTCTCTCTGGGTATACTGACCATAACAGATGCCTGAACCCATAGAGGCTTAGTGAGGATGGCCCGTGGTAATCGGGGTGGGCACCTATTTCCTCAACTTTTAACTTGTGTTTACTCTGTGAAACTTGTCCACTATGAGTGATTTATTCTGTGGCACTATTGTCCTGTAGCCCTGTGAGTCACCCTAAGATGTTCTACCTGACATTTGTCAGTGGGGGAAAAAAAATGCTATTTCTGTAAAGCACATGACAAAGGTAATGGCTACAATTTGTCACCCAGCAAGGATAGAGGAATTGATGAAGGTTGATGGGGAAGGAAAGGTGTTCAACAAAAGAGGATGGGGGGAAATCAGATGCATTAAGATGAAACGGGCGGGAGAAGAAGTCAATACACCCTCCCCCCTCCCTCATCACTACACCCTCCCCCCTCCCTCATCACTATGCCCTCCCCCCTCGCTCATCACTACACCCTCCCCCCTCCCTCATCACTACACCCTCCCCCCTCCCTCATCACTATGCCCTCCCCCCTCCCTCATCACTACACCCTCCCCCCTCCCTCATCACTATGCCCTCCCCCCTCCCTCATCACTACACCCTCCCCCCTCCCTCATCACTACACCCTCCCTCCTCCCTCATCACTATGCCCTCCCCCCTCGCTCATCACTACACCCTCCCCCCTCCCTCATCACTACACCCTCCCCCCTCGCTCATCACTACACCCTCCCCCCTCCCTCATCACTATGCCCTCCCCCCTCCCTCATCACTACACCCTCCCCCCCTCCCTCATCACTACACCCTCCCCCCTCCCTCATCACTATGCCCTCCCCCCTCCCTCATCACTACACCCTCCCCCCTCGCTCATCACTACACCCTCCCCCCTCCCTCATCACTATGCCCTCCCCCCTCCCTCATCACTACACCCTCCCCCCCTCCCTCATCACTACACCCTCCCCCCTCCCTATGCCCTCCCCCCTCCCTCATCACTACGCCCTCCTCCCCTCCCTCATCACAACACCCTTCCTCATCACTACACCCTCCCCCCTCCCTCATCAATACACCCTCCCCCCTCCCTCATCACTACACCCTCCCCCCTCCCTCATCACTACAGCCTCCCCCCCTTCCTCATCACTACACCCTCCCCCCTCCCTCATCACTACGCCCTCCCCCCTCCCTCATCACTACACCCTCCCCCCCTTCCTCATCACTCTCCTCCATTGTTGCCCAAAACAGATTGCGGCCCCAGCCTTTAAAAGAGGAGGCAAAGTGCAATATCCAAATCTAACTGTTTTCCACTGGTGATGCAGCTAAGAGGAAGAGTGGCTTTAATTGGATTTTCTCCGTAAGAATGGATACAGTAAGCTATGCCCCCCCCCCCCCCCCCACACACACACACACACACTTGTATACTGCTTACATACATTTAGACAACACAAGCAATTTCTCTCTGGCTTTTTTGTCTTGATGTCTCTTTTTCTATTCCTGCCCCCACCTCTCTATGTATTGTATTGTCTGTTTGTCTATCAACACACAACACACATGGTCATGGCACTATAAAGACTCGGAGATGTGTTCTATTGGTTTGGTGGCAAGTGGCAGTCGCAGCAGGAAGCATAGCAGTCCTGTAGGGGAGCAGAGCAGCTATGCTTAGCTCAAGTCTCCACCATGCAGGATTTCTAAAGCAAACTAAAACTACAGTAGCCTACCGTAAATGCGTGATTTGAGTGGCTGACTTGGATCTATTCTAGCATCACGAGACTATGGCTGATTGCATACCTCCCACTTGAATTCAAACAGTGGCCTAACACAGCTACACTGACGGCAACAGCATCCTACTCAGGTGACTGACGTGACGTTTTTGGCTGGACCTCTCTCTGTCTCTCACGCACGCATACACACACACACACACACACACACACACACACACACACACACACACACACCACTACAGTGATGTCATGCCAGCTGCTGTATCCCAGATGACCCGGCCGACACAGACACACATAACCTCTATACATTTCCAAGGAGTCTCCATTTCTTTCTGCAGTGGACAGGGAGCAGACTAGTCTCCTGGGTGACAGGATGTTTGGCACACCCAGCAGAGTACAGGAGCCTCATGTAAACACAGACCCCCCCCCAAACACACAGCAGTGACCCTGTCTGTGATCCCACCTGAACACAGACCCCCCCAAACACACAGCAGTGACCCTGTCTGTGATCCCACCTGAACACAGACCCCCCCCCAAACACACAGCAGTGACCCTGTCTGTGATCCCACCTGGATATCCTCACAATAATGGATGGCTGTGTTGCAGATGTCTCCTCCCCTGTGATTTGGGCTGCTGGTGGTGGTACAGAGATCGACTGTGATACCACACACACACTAGTAGAGCGGCGCTGCTGTTTGCTGAATATAGCATAGGAACACGCAGTTTAGGTTTCCATCAATTCACTTTTTTTTCTCATCATTTTCATGTCAATCTCATTTTTGAATTTGGAGTTCAATTTCCCGTTCAGTTATTGGACTTGGGACTCCGGGTGCTGCTAGTAAAATATAGGTCCCCCAAAAGAAGATGAGACACTGGTCCCCACACCCTGATGCATCTAATTTACACTGAATGTACAGAATAATAAGAACATCTTCCTCATGCAGTTGGACTGTAGGCACTGTAGGCCTATAGAAGTAAAAGACAGTAGCCTGTAGGCCTATCAAAGTAAATGACAGTAGCCTGTAGGCCTATCAAAGTAAACAACAGTAACCTATTGTCGGACTATAGAAGTAAACAACAGTAACCTACTGTAGGACTATAGAAGTAAACAACAGTAACCTACTGTAGGACTATAGAAGTAAACAACAGTAACTTACTGTAGGACTATAGAAGTAAACAACAGTAGCCTACTGTACTAGGCCTATTCACGAGTTTCCTGGTGAGAACGTGGGCGCTTCCATGACACCCTCCCTCCCTGTTTCCAGCTGCCGCTTGCCTGTTTCCGCCCGGGACCGTTCATATCGAAAGAGACTGAAAATAATCATAATAATTGTTGTGACTTTGTACCTACCTATGTCTTGTAAGGGAGCCCCCCAGCACAATAATTTCACACGTGCATAAGCTACATTCAATGACCAAATAATAAGATTACCGCTATGCAACCACATACTATTTTTTAGCCATTTCGGCTAAAATAAGCCCGTACAGTACGAGTGAATTGACATTCACCTCGTTTTTGTAAAGTATCGCCACTATGCAACCAGACGTTACTATTTTTAGTTCCCACTCTTTTTTGACAGTGGCGCGCACCTCCTTGCTAGTGAAAAAAATGTAAACAGGAAGTCGACAACCGGCAACCGCTGAGAACCATGGGAAACGTATAGGTCCAGGAATTTAAGGTGAATAGAAGTAAAAGACAGTAGCCTAAGCCTACTGTAGGCCTATAGAAGTAAATGACAGTAGCCTACTGTAGGCCTATCGAAGTAAACAACAGTAACCTACTGTATGCCTATAGAAGCAAGTTCATGGGTTCAGGTGCTGCCAGTGCCTCCCAACCGACGCTTGACCCCAACCCCTGCTCAGTGTGCACACTGGACACTGTGAGGTAAGGAGCCAGCAGGTAGGCTGGAAAAGCATTTGGTGATAACTGTTAGTAAACTCATCTATGGTATTAGTGTGTGTTGCCTGCATTGGGCTTTGGTATAGTCTCAATTAAGTTTTTATTTATTTTATTTATATAAACATAAATGTGTTTTGATTTTGTTTCAACAGTCATTCTTATGAATAATGTTTAGGCAGTGTCAGTTATTTATAGATGACTGTCACCGTGTAAATATTACAAAGCTCAAAAACCTGAAAGTGAAGCTGAAAATAATTAGCCGTAAGATGTGAAGAGCGCAACATCTCTGGTGAATTATCCATCTGCAATCGATCTCACTTCAGTTGCGAACAGTCGGTGCACTTGTAAGAAAGTCATATTTAGACGTCGATATTCGTAATTTCTCAGAGCAGAAGGTGGAAGAGAGAGTTGCTCTTTGAACAGAAGGCGTTAAACTTTCTGCTGATAGCCATGTGTGAATGTAAGCATGAAAATCAACACAATCTGTTTCCAGCTTTTTCAAACACAATGTGTGCGTGTGCATGCACGTTGTTTTGTGTGTGTGTGTACACACTCATGCACACCTATTCTTTTACATCTACAGAAACCACAGGGATCTGTGTTACCGGTCTGGCAGGCCCGGGTGCTTTTTATTATATTTATCAAGTGGTACTGTAGCCTATTTCACACCCTCCTCCATAGAGACAGTCCGCATGTCTGGGAACACCCACAAAATGTTAAACGGCTGGCGCGCGAGTGGGGTAAAACCGACCATATATCTCATGGGCTGACTCACCAAAAGACGGCGCTGCGGCTCTAAACTACAGGTTTGGGGGTTCTAGAGCAGAACACAAGACGTCTGCTCAGATGTGCGTTTACTGCGGTGGTTAAATCCCCGATCGTGTCTGCCTGGGCTGGGCTATCGGCTAAATTCTAACTTTGCTGAATGGATAGAACGTTTTTTTTTTACCCCACCCTGACCACGCCCCCAGCCAGGCTGAGCCAGCTAAGCCAGCGTCTATGACGAGACGTGGCCTCAACCTATAAGTACAGAGCAACCATTCCCTCAGGCCTGGCTCCAGGATGAAGTGACTGAGGGGGCGGTTCAAAATTGGGGGCAATTTGAAAATGACCGTGCCAGTTTTTCCCTCGCTAAAGGTTTGCCTCATTTTGGAGCATTATTGCACCCCCTTCCCAACAAGCTCGCATGAGGATTGGTACCAATGGTCTTCTAGTTTCATATGATACCAGGATCGTCACTCTGCTTTTAAAAGTGAGTCTGCTACAGCCTCTGAAAGACAGCAATGTCGCACTGCGAGGAGTAGAAGAAGAGTTCAACTGGAGGGTGGGGGGGTAATAAAATACAAGTGAGGTGGCAAAGCCCCCACTAGCCCCCCATGGAGCCGGCCCTGCATTCCCGCCCATCCTCAGCAGTGAGGTTTGGATGACAGTCATGACTGTGTGCCCAAACCCCGTCCCTCCAGATCTGCCAATTGCTTTGATGCATTTTTCAAAAGGGCTGTGTGACATGGATGCCAAAAACACATGGATGGCTTCCAATTCCTCCAGAAAGCACACATCCTCACCATTTCTCCTTTGTCACTTTTTCTGTGCCGTACCTGAATGTTTGTAACAATAATAGACGTTATTTTTGAGCCGCTATACTGTACCTCAGCACTGCCAGCTGACTGAAGTGTGGCGGTGCTGAAGTTTCAGCACACTTTGCAAAAATAAACCTCTCTCTCCCTCTTCCTCTCTCTCTCCCTCTCTCTTTATTTCATGTTAGACCGGATGTTCTGTGGGTTTATGTTGAGCCATGCCTCGGCAAAAATATACCTGAATATTGTTGAGATATTTCAACAACTTTACATTTTTGACTGGACCACAAAAGCAGGGTCAGCCCTATAAACGCGAACGTCTGTCAATCACTGACTGACTGACTGACTGAGCAACTGACTGAGTGATGAAGTACAGACCAGGGGTGTGTCTAGGGGTGAAATCTGATTGGCCACCCCCCACGGTACCGCCCCAAAATCTTGAGTTATTACTGGCCGGTCATGTTAGAGGCTGGACCATCAAGCCGGTTAATTCTTTTTCCAAAACTACGCTCCTTGAAGGGCCACATGTGAGAAATGTATTTAAATTATGAGATCTCAGATTTTTTAGAATAAAGTCCGAATTCTGAGTTTAAAGTCCGAAATCTGACTCAGAATTCAGAATTCTGACCTGGGACCTGTCTACATCCTTCCTAAATGCCGCACTCAGTGCCCCCACTGCAGCCACCAAAATGGCCTGGACACGCCCCTGAAACACCATTGGTCAGCAGTGGTGACATGGCACATCATAGGATCACAGAGCCAGAAATGTAAATTTTGTTTTCTCTGCAATCTTGTTTCTCGTCTTTCTACGTCTAGGTATAAAGACAAACGCTTACCTGAGCCAGAAACTTGAGGTGAAGACGCTATCCGATCGCCAACATCCTCTGCTTTTAAATTCATATAGTTGCCGCTTCCAAATTGTTGCATAAAATCCACTTTTCTGTCTTTGAAAAACCGAAAATCATTCATCTGGAGCAACCCGGAAATACGACTCACTGTTTACTCACTAATGCCCCCCACACTTCCGGCTTGGTATTGCAACTACATTTCTGCGTTTGAGCATTGGTTTTGGGCTAGTGTCCTGTGAGACTCATTAGCCAATGAACAGCCAGGAATGGGTCTCGCGCTACTTTTGCATACTAAAATAAAGCTGACAATGTACAATTTGATTCAAGGGATGAAAAACCCTTTCACAACACAAACTGTCTATTTTGCTGCAACTCGACAGTGCTGCTGAATCCAGGACCTTACTTCCTGGAACTCTTGAGAGTAAAAAACTGGTCCATTGGAGTGAATGGAGATGTCGGGACTCTTCTATCTATACGACTCTGGTTTGGGCCAAGCAAGTTACAATACCATTCCGGAAGTGTGGGGGGGCATTATTAGTGAGTAAACACTGAGTCGTATTTCCGGGTTGCTCCAGAAGGATTTTTTATTTTATTTCATTTCTTTTAACTGCGACAGTTCACACAACTTTAACACGACATGCATATATTATACATCAAACTCTTGAGCTACTTCTGCTCTCACTCAGAATGTGAAAATATAAGCAATGTGATGTATAGTTTTTGAGATATTAACATTTGTTTGACACAACTCATACTATTAACTGCCGCGGGGTTCTGCATTTCTGGTGATGTCATGCTGATATATATACAGTATATATATGTATAGCCAAGGATTTGACCTACCAGTCTTGTTTTGTGGTTTTATTTTCTTTGTCATTTATCTTCAAGTTTAAAACCGTGACTCCATACCTGCTAATGAAGTTATTTTAGTTTTTACAGGTGCAGAGGTGCTGCATTTGTTACATTCACCAACATCTGTTTAACACTTGTTTCAGGTACATCAAGACACTGTGAAATCACCTGAAAGGTGGTGAAGAAGAAGAAGAAGAAGAATTCCAACACTTCCACTTATGGTACTGTTTATTATTTAGGTAGCCTACCAACAAATAGCCTACTGTACTTTCTCTATTTTGTGTGATTCCTAACACAACTCATTCGTTTTAGCACTAACATTTCCGCGGAAAACACGTTAAGTGTCAAGTTTTGCCTCTGGGAAACTGCCAAATTCTCCACAAACACAAACATTAGGGATTGACGCGAGTGTCATAAATTCTGCCAAATATAATATCTAATAGCCTAATATCATAACATTAGAGGCAACGTCATAATCTGAATATGAGAGAAAATAATAGCTTTTCCTCCTGTCTGCGGGTCTTGATGAAAACCTCATTTTATTGCCACAATCATAATGGAATTATCTCCAGGTGTGATGAGGGCATTTAATGAAATCATTACAAAGGATTACTTGCTCTTTTTCACAGGCTTATTACAAAGGCCTTTGTGATAGGTGGGTGAGTCACCCCCCCCCCCCCCCCCCCACACACACACACACACACACGCACGCACGCACGCACACACACACACGCACACACACTCTGAGTGATTGCATGTTTGTCAGTCTGGCAGTCGCACCATTTGTGGCTGGCATAAAAGCCTGCAGGGAGCCAGAAGATCTGATTGGGAATCTTGGGAGGGGAAAAAATAAAAAGACACATTGGCTGGCGCACTGTGGTATTGATGTGTTTGAACATAGGCCTCTCGTTCTCATGCCCTCAAAGCACACATAAAGATGCTTTTTCAATAAACGCTACACTTTGATGCATAGTTTATCTGTTCGGGCTGTAATAATGGAGTTTCTCTCTCTCTCTCTCACACACACACACACACACACACACACACTCTTGTACATTCTCCATTTCTTCCCCTTACCCCTCCATTCTCTCTGTTGTATTTCTACTCTTTCTCTCTGCGTCTCTCTCCCCTGTCTCCCCCTTTTCCCCTGCGTTGCATCAGCCTACCTCAAGTGCACCCACCTTTATTAACTAAATATGTGACTTTACTGCTCTCATGTATTCAACAATATCCCAACCTATAGCCATCTTATTCCTTATATTGCCAACGGGGGAGACGTACACTATATGGATGTTAAGTTTAATGAGCGGCACAAATCACAGTGGTCCGGCCATAATTCTCTTTGATCGAGTTCTGAATTGTAAAATCAATGTGTTCCTGCTCCCACTCACTTGTAGTTAATATATCTCTGCATGACAAAAGAAACAAGTGTTTCTTCCCTCATCAACCAACAGTGGCCTGAGGAGGATCTCCCACACATATCAGTGTTTGATGGCAAATATACTTTGAATAATTCATCTTTATTATTGTTATTGGCATCGCTGTCCGTTTTCGAAGATGAAAACTGGCGGCCACCAGCGTTTGAAGTGTATATACCCCGTCCCATTTGAACTGGAACCACTCAATAAAGCCCACAGCCCCGTGGGAGTGATATGAAACCCGGTAGCCCTCACAACTATTTAACTATTCATCGACCCATTTTGAAAAGCCCCTCCAAAATGCTATTTTAATTTTAGTCGCAAATTCCCATATTATGCTATGTATCTTGGGGAAAGAGGGGAGGAGGCAACTCAATCGGCGACTGAGTAGCTGAGTCTTATCGGCCGTCTCTTGAAGTGGCACCGAGGGGGTGAACAATGCCTACGTTCATGGCTGTTGTCAAGCGGTGATGAATAGCTCCACACAACTACTCAAGAATAATGCTTAAAACAGAAAATGAATCCAAGTGGTGAATAAATGTATTAAACATTTGTGTTGTGCCTGGTCAGCACGGATTCTAGTTAACTCGAGGAAGGAGGGAAGGGGATAGAGGAGGGGTGGGGCGAGTGAGTGTGTGTGTGTGTGTGTGTGTGGGGGGGGGGGGGGGGTTGGGGGGGGGGGGTGCAGGCAAGTAGTGGTACGAAATCAAGCACTCAGCAGCTCCACAATATCCCATTAGTCTTCATTTTGAGCAGGACATGCAACAGGGGCCTTGCGTCTGGAGGAACAAACTCAAATTTATTGGGCCGGCCAGTCCGGACTAATTGAAAGAAATTGTCTGTCTGTTGGCTTTCCAGTGGGTTTGAGAGGCTGCGGGTGGGGGTGGGGGTGTGGGTGGGGGAGGGGGGTTGGATCGTGGGGCCTGAGCTGGTTGCCCTCAGCTAGTTGTCCTGGCCTGGGTTTCCCGTTAATGGTTTGATCCATGAGCGCCCTCCACTGAGCACTTTAAGGAGGAATCGTTTAAGGAGGATTTATGGGAGATATGTTTGTTTTGAAGTGTGTATAACAGGCAAACGGACTTCGATTACTAACGGGGTTAGACCGCCATTGCTGCTGCATTTGTCGTAGTTTTGGCTCGCTCATCTCCGACCTAGAGGGGGCAAGGCATGACAGATCGTCTAGGCCCTGCAACTTTTTAGATGCCACCAGAATCTTAATGCTTCATGCCGAATTAGGATCATATCTGGTTAAAGAGAAGTCCTATGCTTTGTCATTATGATAGCATTCAAACCATTAGTATTATGAAATGTCACTGTCCTGTACCCAGAGGGCAATGTGTTCAGCGGCTGCAACAGTCATCAACGTTTTCCACCAGTCCATCATCAAAGTGTCCTTCAGCAAGACAAAACATGCCTGCTTCAGCAGACACTGCAAATGGCCTTATCTCTGGCCTCTGTAGACACAAGCATATATATTTGTCTTAGTATCCCTCAGTCTCAGAGGGATATATTGCTATATTGCTATACTGTATGTAATAGGGTGACTGAGTGCGCTAACTTCCTAAAAACACACACCACTTTCGACATTAAAGGGATAGTTTGGATTTTTTGATGTGGGGTTGTATGAAGTACTTGCCGACAGTCAGTGTACTACGTGCAGTAGGATGCAGCCAGCGCGTTCCCAGTTTGGAGAAATGGACATCGGCCGCAACAGGCAAGTAGGGCTGTCTGCTGTCTGAGTGTGAACAGGGTCACGAGCAAAAACGTAAGAACAGGGGAAAAAAACATCAAATGCTTGCATACTGCTCACCTGGCATAATCCAAGTCTCCACAAGCCCTGAGATGCCAAGTTGACTTGAAAACACATCATTTACACCCTGTTTTTAGCTGAAATCTGCACTGGAGCCAGGTGCTCGAGGAAGAAATCGAGCACGTCCAGCTGGACATATTTCAGCTAAAAACCAGGGTGTACATGATGTCTTTTCAAGTCAACTTGGCATCTCGGGGCTTGTGGAGACTTGGATAATGCTAGGTGAGCAGTATGGAAGCTTTTCCCCCCCCATTTTTGCTCATGAGCCTGTTCACACTCAGCAGACAGCACTACTTGCCTGACTCGGCCGGTCTCCGTTTCTCCAAACTGGGACCGCGCTGCCTGCATTCTACTGCATGTAGTACACTGACTGCTGCCTGCATTCTACTGCATGTAGTACACTGACTGCTGCCTGCATTCTACTGCATGTAGTACACTGACTGCTGCCTGCATTCTACTGCATGTAGTACACTGACTGCTGCCTGCATTCTACTGCATGTAGTACACTGACTGCTGCCTGCATTCTACTGCATGTAGTACACTGACTGCTGCCTGCATTCTACTGCATGTAGTACACTTGACTGTCGGCAAGTACCTCATACAATAAGGTGACCAGATTTCTGGTGAAAATGAAAATCGGGGACATTTCCAGTCCGGCAATCAATATATCATTAAAAATATCCAATGTTATTACCTATGAAATAAAAAAGGGGGATGATTCCGGTTTCATTTACTTTGCCCATGGCTGTTGTAATAAACACACGAAGAGGCCCCTGGTGCCACCCCACCCCCCCAACACACACACACACTTCATTCACTGTGCCCCTTTACAAAATGTCACTGTGTTCTCCAGCAGCATTAATAGGCCTGACGGTCCAAACCTACAGCGCCGGATGTTTTATGAAAAGCCTCAGATCTCAAAGTGTTTTCGGTGTTGTCCTAAGTGCTTTTTCATTGTTCCAGATTTCCTGAAAGAGCTGCAGCAGAACACGTAAACACTTGTTGGATGCCTGGATCAATGGGCTACATAGACATGTGATGCTTTGATATGCTTTTAACCCGCCCGTAAGCCTCCCGGCTCCGCAACCTTTTTGCTTGAGTGGTTGGCCAGTGGACACGTCTGTAAAGGGGAGACTCATTGGACTCAAGGTAGCATGGCATTGTTGGTCCAAATGGATGCTGTAGGTCTTACAGTTTCTTAGCCTATAAGTATCTTCACTCTAGATTTAAGAATGAGCCCACTAGAGCTAGAGTCATATTGGCCGAAGAAGCCAGTAGAAAATCGGGGACATTTTCGGGGGCAGCTCCAGCCGGGGACAGGTCACCAAAAACGAGGACTGTCCCTGAAAATCGGGGACTTCTGGTCACCTTATCATATTCATACAACCCCATATTATAAAAAAAACGTAACTATCCCTTTAATTATGAAGAACTACTGCATGTTGTGATGAAATTGGATGATTTGAGAGGAAATGAAGGGGGGGTCCTATAGCCAACCCCCTTTCAACGACAATGAAACCATATAATTAATGATTATTAAATGCATCCTCCTTGTTAACAATTTGATTTTTGTGTGTGGAATGGTTAGGGAAAATTTATATTTCCTTGCCCAGCATCCCCATTCTTAAATCTGAATTTCACCTACTATGCATGTATCTCCTATACAGACGGTGAATCAATTCCCCGCGAGGTCTAGCAGAACTACGTGGGAATAATTGATAGATGAACTAGCACGACGTGACACAACTATTTAATGTTATGGTTCGTATATCAAAAAGACAAAGATCTAATCCTGGATTGAAATGTGGCCACATTAATTGGTGCAACAGTGTATCAACAGATGTACTGTCGAGTGCTGCTTGTAGTTAATTGGCCTTCATGTAGCCGTTAGTCAGGCTCCTATACGGGAAATGTTTCATCGTTGTTAGTGGGAGGGAATCTTTACTGGAGGATCTTTTCTGAATACCAATTCCTCTATAACCACTCATCCGGGTCGCTATTCTTATGACCAGTGTGTGTGGGTTACTTTGACTAATATCATTAGTATCTCTGCCTCCCCGACTGAATTAAACCAGCCGCTTGCAGGGAGGATCACAAAATCAAAATGGTGGCCATAGCGTGGAGCAGTGACGTTAATTGGAGCGAGGGAGGAAGGAGAAACTCGTTATCATTATGCCCGGTGTGTAATGCATCTACTCTTCTATGGTAAGTATCGCATTAATAACAAAGCGCCGACTGAATGACCCAGCTGCCTGTTTTTAAACTGGTGACAGCCATTGAGCCGAGTTACAGTCACAGACAGTTCAAAACATAATCCACAACTGCCAAAAACACTCTAACAACGTATATGCCTGCTGCCTCCTCTCCTCTCCCTCCTCCTCCTCTCTGTCACAGAGGGTAGATAAACTCCCTGCCTCTGTGTCCCCAACCTCGCCTCACCCAACCTCGCCTCCCCCCCCTCGCCTCCATTATAATTGCCCGCATTTAACAGCCGAGCTTCTGAATCCTGAGGAGCAACGAGAACGAGGAGGAGGCGGCATGGTGAAAAAAAATAAAAAATAAAAAATGAATAAACGCATCTCGCTTGGAAAATTGACTGGCACCGGTGTTTAAAATAATAAGATGCAGCTGTTGATAGTAGCGACTGTCTCCAGCTTTACTTCCCCGTGGCCCCTGTGGCAGCCCAGGAGCCGTGATGAAGGCAGACAGCTGACAGGTGCTTCAGGATGATGCTGCCATCAGGTGCATCTGCTAAACTTAACTCAGAAACAGAGAGAGGGAGAGAGAGAGAGGGGAGAGGGAGAGACAGTGGGAGAGAGAGAGAGATCGAGTGAGGGAGGGGAGACAGAGGGAGAGAGAGAGGGGAGAGGGAGAGAGAGACAGTGGGAGAGAGAGAGAGAGAGATAGGAGAGAGAGACAGTGGGAGAGAGAGAGAGATTGAGGGAGGGAGGGGAGACAGAGGGAGAGAGAGAGGGGAGAGAGAGACAGTGGGAGAGAGAGAGGGAGAGATAGGAGAGAGAGACAGTGGGAGAGAGAGAGAGATGGAGGGAGGGAGGGGAGACAGAGGAGAGATGGAGGGAGGGAGGGAGACAGAGGGGGGAGAGAGAGAGGAGAGTGACAGAGAGAGAAAAGAGAGGATAGTCAGTGAGAGGCAAGAAGACGTAAGTGAAAGGAAAAAGATGCGAGAGGCAGAGACCAGAGAGAGAGTGGGGGAGACAGAGGGAGGGAGGGGGAGAGAGGCAGAGACCAGAGAGAGAGTGGGGGAGATAGAGGGAGGGAGGGGGAGAGAGGCAGAGACCAGAGAGAGAGAGAGACAGTGGGGGAGACAGAGGGAGGGAGGGGGAGAGAGGCAGAGACCAGAGAGAGAGAGAGAGAGAGAGAGACAGTGGGGCAGACAGAGGGAGGGAGGGGGAGAGAGGCAGAGACCAGAGAGAGAGAGAGACAGTGGGGGAGACAGAGGGAGGGAGGGGGAGAGAGGCAGAGACCAGAGAGAGAGAGAGGAGCGGCCAAAGCATATAAGGAAAAGAGTGTTAAAGAAAGTGGAGGGAGAGAGAGAGAGAGGGGGGGGGTTAGTGAGCAGGTGAGAGAGAATACGCAAGTGTGTGTTTGTGTACAGCATGATGCTCCTTCAGACTTTGTGCCAACCCTTCCGGGTAAAGACGAATTCCCAGGATGCGTTTGAACCCGTGCGGCGGCGGGCTGAACGCACCGGCGGAGTCGTCGACGCCTCTCTCTCATCCGTCTGCAGACGCCTCTCTCTCCTCCGTCTAGACGGCGAGCGACACTCTGAAGGGGCGAACGAACACGTTTTAGCGAAGGGGTCAGGTCAGGAGATGGAGAGAGAGAAAGGTAATGAGGGAAAAGGGGAGATAATGAGCGGGTGCAGAAAATGACGCAGAGGGAGAGAAACCTATGAAATGATAATAAAGGTGAAGAAATGAATGAAAAAAAGAAGAAGGGTGCGGGGGGGAAAGATAGCATGGCAGAAAGTGAGTTTGAGAGTATGTGAGAGAGAGAGAGAGAGAGAGAGAGAGAGAGTGTGTGTGTGTGTGTGTGGGGGTGTGTGTGTGTGTGGGGGCATATGATTGTATATCATTGCATGCATCAGCACTTGTGCAGTACATCTACCGTACATACCCGCCTTTCTACTCATGTCAGGAAGTCATCCTGAGTCTGAAAATACAGTCATAAAATAGTCTATATGTGCCAGTCTGACAATGTCAATCACTCCATTAAGAGATGGGAGGCCAGGGAGGGGGGCAAAGAGAGGCAGGGATTTGAACCCTGCTCTCTCACACACACACACACACACACACACACACACACACACACACACACACACACACACGGTATGCGGTTGGAGGGGAGTAGGGATGCACCGTTATGAAAATTTTGGCCGATACGATAACCGATTTTAACATTGCTGTCATGGCCGATAACCGATATTTACCAATGTCGATATGCTCTGTATAAAGAAATACGTGAATTTGAAAAAAGTAATGTCTTTATTTATTTTCAAAACATTTGGAAAAGCCCATACAGTAAATCGTCGATTTACCGAATTGTGTCCTCTCAATATGAAAATGTTGGCTGATTGGATAACCAATATCATCATTGCTGTTATTTTGCTCATCGGACCGGTACCGTAAAAAAAAACGACTGACATCGGTCGATACCGATATGATTGCCGATACATTGTGCATCCCTAGAGGGCAGCAGCCCTTCATCAAAAATGCAAGGCCCACTAACTATGACCAATGTGTGACAGGAAAACCAGATAGTGTTCAGATCAGATCGCGACTGGCCTGAGCAAAAGGTGACAAGGAGCGTAACCAAGGAGTTGATCTGTCCCCACTTCCCCTGCTCCCACACACACTTACACACACACACACACACACACTTACACACACACGCACTCACTCACACACGCAAATGCACCGCCGTGTGGAAGGAGAGAGAGCCTGACAGAGCCCAGTGCATCGCGGGTAGCCCCGACAGAGTGGTTGGGAGCGCTGTCACCAATTTGTTCCTAGCCATGGGGGACATGCGGGGAATGGAGAGGCGATGGCAGCTCCCTGTCCTCATCATGGGTAATGAGGCCCAGGCTTCTTCTCCTTCTTCCTCTCTGTGTGTGTGCGCGTGGTGTGTGTCAGAGAGAGAGAGAGATAGATAGAGAGAGATTGGTTTGTATGAGTTTATGTCACAGTGATGCCTCTTCCTGAAAACCGGGGCTGGTTGACTGGCAGAGACCAGCGTATACTGTTAGTTCCCCTTATACAACTGTCCTGGCTGAATTATTTACCCACGCCAAGAAGAGCGCACAGGTGGGGGGCGCTCTTGTTCCTCAGGTACGGTGTGGATCTTCAGGGACGCCACGCCAGCTGAGGCGGCTTGCTGTGCTGGTTGGCCCGTCAAGCCTTCAAGCGATGGGAGAGATGGAGAGAGACATAGAGAGAAGCAGAGAGAGAGAGAGTGACAACCAGACCCACTGCTGTGATAAAATAAGGACTAGAATAATGAATCATTATGAAGATGTGCAACAGGCCGTGTGATGGAAACACTGTTTTCAATCCTTTATCAAATATGAGTTTGGGGGATTTCAATCCAATTACTAGATGTCTATGATAAAGAATTCAATATAATTTCTGGTGTTTTGAGTAGTTGGTCACATTGAAATTGCATACTGATATTGTTTTGTAGCCACATCACTTGAGAAGTTATTTGGTGATCAGTTTGCTATATGGATTTATGAGAAGCACAATAAGGGATGCTTCTCACGATGTCACGCTGGTATATTGAAGACACAAGGATCCAATAGATATTCGTTCTTCGGAGACATGAGGAGAACTCGGTGATCTGGTCAAACCACACGGAGAACGGGCGGCACAGTATTTGTGGTTCAGGAGCTCCCCAGTGTGGCAAGAGAGGGGGACTGCTTCTAATAAAGGACGAACGATCACATCGTCACCAAGTCCTCTCCTAAGATAGCAAGCATGGGTTGAAAAGGCAAACAATATTTATTATAAATTGATGTAAACAAAACTTGAAGTAAAAAATATTTTAGCTTTTGTCTCTGAATCTTCTTATACACTCCATTTCATTTCAATGTTTGAGTAGGGACAAACACACATAGATTTTAATAGTCTTGTCACATATCAAAACATGCATAGCCTAAGCTTTTGCAAATGTTTGGGGCATTATTTTTTCCTGCACCAAAGCCTAGAGGCCAGGCTATAAAATGTGTGGACTGCAGGGGACACTTGATATCATTTTAAACGTGCTTCTTCCAGGATTAAAATGTGTTACATTTGAAACTGGGTGATCAAACAATAATCCAATTTACTTTGACTGTGTGACTAGTGATGATAGTATGTTATTACAAGGATACAACAAGTATAAAAGACTGAATCTCCTGTTTAATAGTTAAATACAACTTCATACAATTGGGGGGGGGGGGGCAAGTATGACAGCAACGTTGTACAGAGGACACTAGTCAAAAACATGTAGTCTTTATCCAATGCAATGAACTCAAATCAACTTCATTCAAATAATGCGTTAGCAATGATTGCTTGGACATTACATGTGGAAGAGGGGAGAGAAAGAAAGAGAGAAAGAAGAGAAGGGGATAGGCAAGCAAGGCAGGGATAAAAGAAGAAGACAGAAGAGTTATTGAGAGGAGAGAAGAGAGGGAGAGAAGACAAACGCTGGAAATAAAGAGGCAGAGGAAGAGAGAGTCTGAGCAAAGTAAAGAAAAAGGGGTAGTGGGAGGAGAGCGAGAGAGAGAGAGAGAGAGAGAGAGAGAGAGAGAAAGAGAGAGAGAAAGAGAGAGATAACCTGAATTATTCTGCTGATTCACATAAGGCCAGAACATGGCCAAGTCAGCTAATGGGGAACGGTGGAGGAGAAATCAGCTTTTTCCACACGTCTCCCATGGGAAACCTTCACAGCATAAAAAGACAGTAGGGCTGATCACACCATCAGCAATAAAGCAGCGCCACCTACTGGAAGAGTTTCGCACTAAAACTCTCAATCCCTGATCACATTTCTGATTGTAAATAAATATTATTTGACCACTTTGCTTAATTGTTTTGTTTTGGAATGCACACACACACACACACACACTGGTGTTTAGAAAGTGTTGAAAGGCAAAATGAGCATGGATATATACAGGCATTGTAGGCAAAACTGTCAATGGTCAAGGTGTTTGTAGCTTTAGTGCATCAGAGGTGCCCACAGGGGGGCGCTCACGGTGCGGGCGTCGGTGGTTTAAAGAGGCCAGTCTTTCTGAAGTAGCGAACGATGAGGGGCACGCACACCAGAGTGACGCTGATGCGAACCGGAGCGAAGAGCTTGTGAACGGCGTAGGCCAAGACGAACGTGCTGGTCCCCGCCGCCATCTTGGACTGAACCACCGCCTCGCTGAAGCCCAGTTTGCACAGCACCGCTGCCATATCGATCCCACTGGGGAGACAAACGACACAGAAATGGGTTCAAATGTATTAATTGGGGGGAGGGGGGGGGTAAGATGCAATTCACATTCATCTCCACCAGAGGGAGCTTTGATCAAAAAAGGAATGTTTCATATTAATGGCTCCTTTACAATGTTGTAAGTTTGGAGACTAAACCAGAAGATCCGTTGAATTGCATAAATCCTCCACGTTTGACTTGTGCGAGTCAAATGTGTTTATTAACAAGCCGCGTGGATTACTGACTTCATGGAACAGGCCTTGCTTCCCTTGTGGAATCTTCACCTTCAGTTATTCCGGAAACGAAATGTAAAGAATGTGTCAACACAAGGCTTAGATCTCAATCAATTTCACACCCATTAGCAGCTCTGCTGTGCTGGCCAACCTTCCATCAGCTAAATATAGGAGGTCCATCTGTTGCACGGACAACTGTTTATCCAGCCCTGCCCTGCCCGGGCTCTGCAGCTGCACCGTGATAATGCTACAGAGGCAGCCTGCAGTCCAAGGGTCATTAACAAGCTATATGAGGAAATCTCCAAGCTGTCTCATAATCTCTGCCTTGGTCCCTGTGGTATGGCCCACACTGGCACACAGCCAGACAGCCAAGGAGCTGCAAACTGATCCACTTGTTGTTACCTGAATGTCAGAGTCAAGGATGTGTCGTACTTCCCTGCCAAAACTAAAAGGTGTGTTCTGGTTTACCTTGATACTCGGTTTGACCTCTGCAGTACAAGGTTACAAGAAAGCAAGGAGTAATATTTGAATATCGTGTAAAAAGATTTTATAACTGCTGCAGGTGCATTCAGCTTATCTGTTTTACCTGAACATTAAAGGAACACTCTGCCCATTTTCAACCAGCTTTGTATCATTAGAACATCAGTAGTATATCAGAAAACTGTAAACGGTTTTGAAGTCTGTCATTTAATTTTACAGTTATTGAGTGTTAAAGTGTGGACCAGTGACATCACTGGTCCACACTAACTCAAGTTAATAACTCATTAACTCAAATCAACTCTCAATAACTGTCAAACTAGATGAATGATGCATAGTTTGACAGTTATTGAGAGTTGATTTGGTGGTGTGATGTACTGTATAACAAGATTGGTACTGTGTGACTCTAACACTAACCCCAGCCTAGGACAGGCCATCATTTCCTGACATAGTTTTACCTAGAGACAAGGAGGTAGAACATTCCCAGGGACATGAGGGACATTGCCACATGAAAGGAGACTCCCACGGCACCATACTCCTTGAAGACCTTCTTAAGCTGCTGGGTCTTGTTGGGTTTGCCTTCCTCTCGCTCCGGCTCTCCTGGGGCCTCCCCAGAAGACGAGGAGGTGGCAGAGGGCTCCTTTAAACTCTGCTCCTGCTGGATGGAGACAGAGAGACAGACAGACAATTAAAGCAGGGAGTAAGTAGGATGAAGTGGAGAGAGAGAGGATGAATTCAGTCTCTGGGACTACAGGGACAGACAGACAGACAGACAGACAGACAGACAGACAGACAGACAGACAGACAGACAGACAGACAGACAGACAGACAGAATGGGGACAGTTTCTCCTCAGCATATGAAATCATAGCATTTTTCACACCAGTATGAGAAGGTTCCCCTTAACCGATGTCAGTGTTTTTGCCCAGTTTCCTGCATGGATTTTGAAACATAAAGTTCAAAAGTTCATCAGAGTTAGTTGACCAATCTATCTATTGTCTTAGTCATAGCCTGTGAAACTAGGAAAAAATGACTAGTATGAATTTGGCAACACTTTTGTTTGATGGAGTCTGCAGTTTCCTAATGATTTTAAGAGAGGAACTGTTACTTTCTGAGACATTTTCCACTAAGATTAGAACCATGACATCATGTAGTAATGACAGGGAAATAGATGAAGAGTTACTGTAAATGGTCGGGTTGATAAGTACTTGGTACATTTCTTTTAAAGATCAAGGAAATTACATAGAAGGTATTTCATTTAGTTCGTTATTTTAATGGGAGTGGTCAGTTTGTGGGGTTGATAAGATGCTGTACATTTCTAAAAGTGTTTCCTGGAAAGAACTGCAAAACTATATTAAAACTATTAACTATCAAAACTATTTAAAGGGAAAAAAATAAAATTAAAAGACCGGTCGATTTGGTAACCCATTATTCCTATAAATGTATAGAAAATTAGAGGAATTAAAGTTATTTGTGGTATTTGTTGACTTATTTGACTGTAATTAATTGACTCATTTATAATAAGTTGATAAATATACAGTTCAATGTCACTTTACATTACAGGTCTAGTTTGTGGAAAAGTGGGTCGACATTGGTTGGAAAATAACGAGCGAAGCTGTGTGATGCAGCTGTTCTCTGTAACCGTCAAACTCAAAGTTCAGCAGAACAGACTTTTGCTAGATCAGTTTACACACTCTTTACCGACGAGGCTGCCAAAGCTAAACCAGAGCGCCTGCAGGTAAGTTTGTTTTACACTCGACTGTACAATAGCAGAGCCTGCCGGGAGTTTTGCCTGACTTTCAACTAGGGATGCACGATATATCGGCAATCATATCGGTATCGGCCGATGTTAGTCATTTTTTAACATATCGGTATCGGTCCGATGTTGCAATGTTAATATCGGTTAACGGTATCAGCCAAATTCTTCACATTGAGATGAAATAATGCAGTAAATCTATGATTTATGGGCTTTTACAAATGTTTTTGAAATAAAGAAATGCATTACTTTTTCAAATTCAGTGTTTACATGTGTTTTTCAGTATTTACAAAATTTTATTATCATAGAAATGTGTTTTTATACAGATCATATCGACATCGGTAAATATCGGTTATCGGCCATAACAGCAATGTTAATATCGGATATCGGCATCGGCCAAAATTTTCATATCGGTGCATCCCTACTTTCAACAAGTCAGCTGAACAGGCAACAATAATTCATGTCCACGATGGAAACAAGTCGTGGACTTTATTCCTCGTGTGTTTTATTCATTCGACAATTTGAATACCGGTGTATGGATTTTATCTGTTAATTCGTTTTTTTTTTAACATCTGTCTTAATAAATTCATTCATTCAGTCTTACTGTAAATTACAGATAAATAATTCAACAAATGACAAAAATAACTTCAACATCGAGGTCATCCCAAGTAGGTCGAACAAAGCCTGGACCTTTATGTGTTTCCTCTATTCAGAGTCCAGCCGGGGCCTATTCAGTTCTCACCGAGTCAGCTGATTAAATATAGACTGCTGTTCTCTTGAGGTAATTCACTGACAGAGACACACACACAAACAAACGCACTCGTCCTTTCACAAACACACATTCATGAACAAAGTCAGTCAGTCACTCACAGACATACACACACACACACACATACAGTACAAAGACCTTCTCATAAGTGCACAAACAAACACACATCATCACACTCTGTTTGTGACCTCGAGACCAGCCACTCTCCAAGATGGACCACAGCCAGACACAATCAGCCATGTGACTGTGTGCGGTCAATACATGGATTAGGTGCACTACCCCCCCCCCCCCCCCACACACACACACACACACACACACACACACACACACACACACACACACACACACACACACACACAACAGAGCTGCCACAGAGAGAACATTGCTGGTGCAGCCATGTGACTCACACAGCTGGTAAGAATAGCAGGAAAGCAGGAAAGCGTATGTAAACAGTACAGTAGTAAAGGTCAATATTGTCCTTCCTCTTGCTAATGTGTCCACGGGCTGACTTCTGCAGCATGGGTGAAAATGCTTCTTGGTAGGGGTGCACCGATGACGTTTTTTGCCACCGATCACCGATTGCCGATCGCCTATGGGAAATATCTGCCCAACCGATCATCGACCGATCACCGATTACCGATCACCGATATATAAACTCCTCAAAGAAAGTTTGGAAATGTTATTTTAGGTCGATTATTTCTCCCCTTTAATAATAACAATTGGCATTGTATTTTATATCGTTGGAACGCCTGATTAGTGATAGGGCTTTTTTTTTTTTATAAAAAAATATATATATATATATATATATATATATATATATATATATATATATATATATATATATATATATATATATATATATATATGTATATAAATATATATATATAAATATATATATATAAATATATATATATAAATATATATATATATATATATATAAAAAATGGCCGATCGCTGATCGCATATTTGAGGTCAAAATCGGCCGATACAGATTGCTTGCCGATCGATCGGTGCACCCCTACTTCTTGGGCTAGATGTGTCCACGTTACTCCTGTAATAATTATCATATTCAGCAAAAAATAAAGTTGTAACATGATTTGAGTCATTTACTCTTGTGTGAAACTGTAATGTATAGAGTCTTCGCTTTCCCAGGAGATGAGATCCACCCTTGGTAGCAGCACGCTGGTTTAGCTGATACCAAACCTCTTCAGACAAACTGTCAGAGTGCATTATCTGTCCAAGACTGACAGTGTCACCGCAGCACAAACAGAAGACGGGCTCAACTGTCACTTTTATGCTGCCTGGTCGCTATCTATCTCTCTACCAATTCCAGGAATCTCTTGTCTAGATATAATGTAAATGTGTCCTTCACATATCTTCGAGAAACGTTCGTCCGATCTACTTCACACTTGGTGGGCGTATATTGCTGGGGACGCAATGAGCCAGGCGAACGGGCACTGACTGCACTAGTAACAGAAATTGGGGGGATTTTGGGCAGCACACTGCCATGTGATACAGTGTGAATAGAGTCACATCTAGGATTTGTGCATCATAAAACATCTTTGACACTGAGCCCTACTTGCTGCAGCCTGCAGGGGCGCTGTTCTGTGTGCAGCTGACCCGCACTTCCAGCTCAGAGTGAAAAGTGATCATTTAAATATGTTTGTTACTGGAAAACCCCAATAAAAAATATTGTTAAAAAAAGTATCCTGCTGCTTTAAGTGCTGTCACCTGAGGGGTCAGAGTGGCTAGAGGCTAGGGGTGCCAATTTTAATCGATTTCCTTATCCACTGTGCTATGGACACTTCAAGGCAGTCAATTCACATACAGTATCTGTGAGTAAAGCATAAACAAGAAACGTTGCGCTTACCTGCTGTCAGCACAATGCATAGCTGTAGGAAGCACTAAATATAAAATATAAATATATAACATTTTTATAATATATAAAAGATGCTTAAAATGCCCCCCTCAAAAAAAATAAAGCACAAAATTGAATTATTTTGCCGCCGCATTGAACAATTAATCACTGGACTTTAGGCCTCAAGAGTCATTCTGGTGCTGGCAAAGATATAGAAACCTCCCAGCATGGCACGCTCTGCAAGCCAAGAACATTTTGTGCAAAAAATTTAATTAAAAAAAGTGTGCGTGCTTCACCCTCGCTGCTACTGTACAACTCCATTCTACGGGAAACACTGTAATCATTATGTTAAAAAAAAACTGCTTTTGAGACAGAAAATACAAAATGTTAAATACGGGTTTTTACACCAGGTCCCGCTACTACCTACTCAACAAGTTAATCATCCAAGCAAACTCGTGCTGTATTCTAACAATGTATTACAATGTTTACAATGAATACCGTTGTCTTTCTGGGTGTCATTATCCTACACTGGGCTTTTTGCCCGCTTTCTTCTTCCTCTGTGTAAGCGGTGAAAGTTAAATTGTGCCCTGGTGGTACTAAATCATTTCAGGAAAATGAAAAGCAAAAAATAAAGCACATAGGCTGCATCGTTGATTAATCCGTTAATATACGTTTGATCAATCCAATTCATAACAATCGATGAATCGCTAATCGATGAATCATCATTAACATCCCTAACGCATCATGTGAAGCAGCTAGGTTCAACGTGTGGCCCACACAGTGCAGTAAATCACAGCTGGATTGCTGCTGCAGGGAACGCACAAGTGACACCTTGGTCACGGGCCGCTCTGCTGCCCAACAATGACCCTGCTGTGGTAAAGCAATTACAACAATAGAATCTTTTAATTGAATCCTTTCAGCTTAATTAGAGGTTTCAAACATGATTAAGCATATTTGGGGAGAAAAGTCATTACAGCCAAATTGTTTAATTTCAGCTTTATTGCCAGTTTTCAGCGCTCACTGATGATTGGGTCTGTTAAACAGGAATGGAAGCAGTAAACGGAGCAGCTTCATGTCAAGTGATGGCAGGACATTTCATTCAAATGCCTCCTTCGAAGACCAATCACCAACCACCTTCACAGACAGAGCAAGGAATAGCTGGGGCCAATATGAATCTATTTTTAGACAAATAGAGGTCGTCCCTGCAGGCTGAGGCAACTTATTTAGAAGGAGTATTATCTATGGTGTCCTCTAAAAGGCAATTTACTCCTCAGGTAGCTTGTATCAGTAAAGGGCCACTTTAACAGCGATGAGGTGAAAAAACAGACAATGTGGTGGTGGCCGGAAAATGTGTGTGTGCATGCTATTCCTCATATTAGACCTTTTTTTGTAAGAATTTAATGAATACATGATGAATAAGAATATAGAGAAGATGCATAAAGTTAAAATTAAAAATCTGCTGTTTTGATACTAATTTTATGCATGTTATATATCTTTCTCTAAATATTTATCTGTCACAGACTGAAAGGAAATTAATATACAAACTATACACACATTACTCACCTATTACCGAATAGTATTTTTTGCAAAACATTCAGGATACTTGCGCTTAAACCTTTAAGAAATGTGTTTCAGTAGTATTAAGTATGATATTCTATGATGGGCAGTACTTGTTATATTTGAGCCAAAAGAGTAAAGCATTGCAATAAAACATGTAATAGCATTGTAACTGAATATGTATAATTGCATATTTACCTCCGCAAATGGAGTTGGCTGGGACGTCATGTTTGCCTGTCTGTTTGTCAGCAGGATATCTCAAAGTTATGAATGGATTTGCACAAAACTTTGTAGAAAAGTGGGCCAACTTAGAGCTGATTTGACTTTCCACACCCCCTGTCCAAAAGGGGGTGTGGCAATGCACGTGGCCAATCATAAAAAGGCACCTACCTTCGAAAACGGAATGCATTCTAGTGAGTGGAGGTATGCAGTCTACTAAGTGCTCTCTAGTTATGACTCAAATAGTTGTGAAACTATGTTCACAGCCCTCAAGGCCTCATACAGCTTCTGTGACACATAACTTCATGCTTCTTTTATAATGTATCTGCTTTAACAAATTAAAGCATCCCGTTGGGTGTATTTGCCTTTGTGACACTTCTACGTGTGACCAGAGGAGGCGCTAGTGCAGGGACCAGAACCCATACCCCCGACCCGGCTTCCACCCCTCAGGCGCAGCCAATCGTGCCCGTATGGACGCCCAACCAAGCCGGAGGTAACACGTGGATACGAACCTGCGACCCTCGTGTTGGTAGGCAGGGAATCTACTGCTACACTACCCGGGCGGACACCCGAGAGTCGGTGGAAATAACGAGAAGGTCACTTTCCAGATCTCCAGTGACCACCACTGATACAGATGTTTGTGAAAAACGAACAATGTGGGAGATACATCTGCCATTAATATTCAAACGGCTTTTGCGCTGCACTGACTTCCTGCTCGTTCAGTCTAGCTATGTGGACGTACGTCTGTTTGACAATAAATTAACAGAGCACAAACAAGAAAGAGGGGATAAAAAAAAAACACAAAGGCTCTTCTTTTATCTCCGTTGCAATTTGTCTCAAATTTGGCCCGGACCCCCGGGGATGAAGCCATAGCTTGGTGACGTATTCCCTGCCCCCCGGCAACAATGGACAATGGAAAGCCTAGCGTGGGTGAGAGAGCAGACCTCCGTTGCTTTTCAGAGGGGACCAGGGGCCAGGCCAAGCCAGGCCAGGCCAGGCCAGGCTCAACGCAAAGACAGGCAGCCAGCAGCAGCAGCAGCCGAGGGAGGGGTCATGTGAGCCAGTGGTCACTGGTCACAGGGAGCTGTGCCAGGGGAGAGTGGAGCGGGGAGGGGAACAGAGGGGCTGCTGTGTCTGATAACAGCTTTTCAGAGGCAAGGAAACACATGCACACATACGAAGACACAGTGGCAAACGCACACAAAGACACACTTACACCCAGACAAGCGCACGCGCACACACACACACGCACGTGCATGAACACGCATGCACGCCACGCACGCACGCGCACACACACACACACACACACACACACACACACACACACACAGTCAGAGTGGAAACGGTAAAGGGTTGGATCCCTCTAGTGTCAGACAGCGCGTCAAGCAGCAGCCAAGAATGGTGACAGCGAAGTGTCTCGTCTTGAAACCAACAGACATTACAAAATTACTAAAATGGTGTCCTAATTGCAACTTGCGGCATCCCGAGACACAACTGTCTTAATTAGTCTCGCACCCTGGACCCCGAGCTCGTTAAAATGTGGACTAATCCTGCTTCTTGTCATGTGTGTGGATGAGGGGTGTAATGGAGGATACACCCATTTGAACTCAGTTTAAACACTTTTTTTTTTTAATTGGCAGAATAGAGTTTGCACCCTGCTAAAGGCATGACAGAAACGTGTCGGTGGAAAGCCAATACACAATAGAAGCTTTTTCTTCACTGCAAAAAGTGCCTTGGTATTATTTTTTGTGACAATGGCCTATTTTTGACATTTAGCATGTTCCAGTACTAGAAGTGATACATCTGTCTCTATTCAGGGTTTTACCTGCATTCATAGTCAGACAGAAGTCTTGATCATTTCATAATCATACTGTAGTAAGTCATCATGATTTCCTTAAAGCTGATGAGCATGGCCTTAAACATATATTCCACGCTGTGGGGACCAATATGCATAGCCTATTCAATTTGATGGTAACAAGTATCATTATCATTACTTTACTCACTAGTACTAGTGGAATACTGTGACTGGCTATTTAGTCAGGCTTCACTCACAGAGTTGGCATGCATGCAGCCTCTCCTCTCTCTCTCTCTCCAGATTTTCATCTGCCTTTTTCTCTTCCCAATTCACCCATTTTGGGTCTAAAAGGCAGGAAGTAACACAGGTGCAAGCAGAACATTAATGAGGGTTTCCAACTTCCAATCCATTTGGTGATCCAGTGCCGGGGGCCCTCGTTACTTCCTGCATTTTAGACACAAGATGGGTGAATAGAGAGCCGCAGGGATGATGTATTTTTGTAGTCGGGACGCGGAAGTCCCGGACTTCCTGGTTCTTCACTGTTTCCGTCTATGGGATTTTTGAATGGGTTTTTGCCGCGATGCTTCAAATAAGGTCTCTGGGCAACGCAAGCTTAATCAAACTTTCATGAGTTTGAAGCGTAAATGCGAGCCCTAGAAGTAAAAAGCTTGAGCTAAGCTAATCCAGAACTACACACAATGTCGCATAGGCTTCCCCATCACGTCACCACTCAACCTGGAGTGTTGTTGATGTGTGCGCTGCTGTGCACTGATTACCCCGGGCTGAACCAGGTGAGGGAAAGAGAATTTCCATGTTCGTCCTTTGAAGTGATGACGTTATTGACGTATAATATCCCCGTCGACTCAACAGTGTAGTCTCATTTAGCCGTTTGCTAGCTAGCTGCCCTTTTAACGGCACGTAAAAGCTTCCAACTCATAAAAGTGGTCCTCATGTGTGAAGATGATATTACTCAACACTGGTTCGCATTTGATTAAGCCAGCGTTGCCCAGAGACCTTATTAGAAGCATCGCGCCAAAAAACCCATTCAAAACTCCCATAGGCGAAAACGGTGAAGAACCAGGAGTGTTAGCATCGATGATTTCCAGACTCGTTCCTGCGGCTCTCTATTGGGTCGGAAGTAATAAAAGGTTAATACTCCCCTTCAGTAGCTGATTACAACTGTGCTGCTCCATCTGGAGCACCTGTGGGCTCCTCCACTCTGCAGCTCTCCATGGTGCTGAACCTGTCTTGATGCATTTTGGCCACTAATTAGCCATTTCGTCAATTATCTCATTCAAAAATCCAGCTCTGTTAGGTAGGTCACCTGCTCTTTACACTTCCTGATAGATTCAGCCCCATCACACGTAAAACGGCATAGCTGTGGCTGAACACAATTCTGCTCACTCAATCTCTCTCTCACTCACTCACTCACACACACACACACACACACACACACACACACACACACACAGTGAAAACAATACCAGCCACGTGCTGTCACAGCTGGTAATTATAATTACAACCATTATTAACCATAATATTGGGGGAGAGGGGGCAGAGGCAGAGTTATGGCCTGAGTGCTAGTTAACTTTATACATGAGTAGTCCCATTAAATTTATAATGGGGCTATGATGCCCGTGAGGCCAATTTTAGGTCATTAACCGTTTTATAACACTGCTAGCATACATTGTCAATAGGCAGGCACACATATTTTTGTATTGTTATTATTAAGGATGCATGGCTTAAGTGACTCATACTTTGTATTGCTTGTTGAATGGTGAACCGCTATGTGCTCTCTCTCAATAATAACATCTCAATAATAACAGAGGAGGCAGGATGCTTTTAGATGTGGGCATGGAAACTTGGCCTGTGAACCAGTGAGTCAGCAGCTTGTGTGTTTTTCTGTAGGCGATAGACACACAACACAGCACAGCACGAATGACAGCCAGCCATAACGCTCCCACACAAGATCGGCCTCAAGCAGGTTATGAAAGCAGGTAAACAAGCTAACACTGCCGTAGTAGTACGGGTGGCCTATTTTGAATAGTACCCATGCCATGCAAATGAACAAACCCACGTGTGCGCGTCAGTGCGTCATGCCGGCGGTTGTATAACAGCCCTGCCTCCTCGCTTCCATGGCTGTGGGTGAAAGGGCCCGGGGCGGTTAGGCAGGCAGACAGCAAAGCAGCAACGTCCTGCATATTTCATGCTTTTTCATTCAACCCTGCTGGCGCCAGTGGCGCACAGAGGAGCAGACTGATCCCACCACCAGTTGAACACGGGCCCTCTGTGGACAGAGAGTGGCCTAACAACACACTGTTTAATAAACACTGTCAAACTATAAGTACTAGACAAATATAAGTCGGAGAGTTTCAGTTACCCCTTTGTTGTTGTTGTCAGTGCTGCTCGGGTCGCCGCCGGGGTCCGCGTCGCGGTGCTTCCGCGCGGCGGCTGCAGCCGTGGATGAAGCTCTGGTGTGCGCCGGCGGGGTGGTGCAAGCCATAAAAACACCCGTAAATAAAACGCTGCCTGCCGCCGCCGCCGCTCGTCTGCCTCGATGCCTGTTTGTATGTGGCTGCCTGCCATGACAGCAGCTGCTGACGACACTTTGGGAGAGGTTCGCCCGCCCCAAGTAGTGTCCCCAGTCCGGGATCATGCAATGAGCTGATGAGTCCCAGGGTTGGACAGCGAGCTGCTCCCTCCTCGGGTCCTTTCGTTTCCCCTGGTGCAAACGTGTTGAATCGGCGGACACGCAGACAGCCGCCCGGTGAGGCTGAAACGTGTGATCATTCCGTAATGACAATAATGTAACGTCCCCGAGTCTGTTTGCTTTGACTTGCACTTGAAAGAAGAAGCCCGGTGCTTTGAAAGCTTGGTCCAAATAAGCCGCTGCAGACAGCCTCGCTCCACCGCGACACAAAAACATGATCCTTGAAATGAGTCCGGATTAGGCCACAGAGGTTAAAATACAGCTAATAAATCGTTTGGAATAAGTAATAGAGGCTAATAATGTGAGTTAGCTGGGGACACTAGGCTGCCCGCCCTGCGCCCTCATGTCTCCCGACTCCCTCTGCTCCCCTTGTTGTTGGCTGATAATCACCGACAGCCAATGAGGTTTGACGCGCAATCGCACATAATGTGCGCGCTAACCAGTGCGCGCACGCCGGAGAGAGGGGAGGGAGGGGAGGGTACTGGGTGGGTAGCCTCATGGGTAGCCTACTTAAAGGTGTAACATGTCAACTTACACAATTCAATTTTGTTGTGAATATGGTTGTGAAAGTGAACTTACTTTGAGGGATCATTGGGCGTTGTGATATAGGAATGACTATATTTGAAAAGAATATTGATTCACTCACAGTTCAACAAAATACCAAGAAGTAGACATACCACCTATTCTTCACCACGATTCTGTTTCCTTTGCTCTCTATTTTACTGGTTTTGATTCTTTTAATGTTCAATAACGTAATGTGCTTTTTCTTGTCAACAAACCGTGTATTTTTCTATTTGTAGGCTATTATTTTGTATGCACTTTTCCTTTAGCTATTTTATGTCTTTTTGATTATTTTATGTAAAACACTTTGAATTGCTTCTGTGCCTATAATAAAGTTGCCTTGTTAAAGCACTTTTTTTTTTATTCTGACCTTTGTCAACAAAGAGTCAACTTGGCCTGATCACTGTAAGAGAACACGTCAGTCCATTCTTTTAGGTTATAATTTTTGTTCAATCCAATTTGCTATGGGGCAGAGAAAAATGCATGCAGCCAGAAAGACAAGAGACAAGATGCAGAGGTTAAAAAGAGAAAAGAAAAAAGTAACTAACATGCTGGATTCTACTCTGGTCTCATATGGAAAAAGGTAGCATCTAAAGTAACATCAAGAAAGAGATATATAAGCACACAGCATGTCATTTAGGGCAGCTCTACTTCCCCTCTACACATCTATCACCATTTTCACCTTTGTATAAATATGTTTTGCTGTGTTTTAGATGTCTTTGTTTGACAATGTTGATCTCTTCTCTTTCAGAGCTTTGTGTCAGTGATGCAGAAATATATGCATATGCAATTCCTTAATTATGTGTGTGTACTAGCCTATATCTGAGAATGCTTAATCATGTATATAGGCTATTTGTGTGTATTTATTTTTGAATCACTGTGTAATAATAAATGGCTTGTTTCAGATGTGAAGGAGCAAATTCTTGCCCCATGGCATTTCAAACTTTCCTTTCTTGAGCAGGAAGTCATGCAGATCAAGGCTGAGCACACGTGCACCCGCCCACCCACACGGAGACGGGAGACCGCGGGACGGGGGAAGAATCTTTGGCAGAAAGCCATTCAAAACACTTTAGTGCTGTAATGGAGCGGCCCGACCTTTTCCTCTGCCAAACCACAACATGGCCTTTAAAAGGTCTATTACATTTGAAACCCTCTTTTTTTCTGTTTGAAGTGATTGGGTAAATCATCAATTTTAAATAATCAGAACAAGACTTGTACTGTATTTGTGTCAATGGGGAATGTCGAAGGGAAAAAATGTGTAGGCCTATTCCCCATACCTCAGTTATGGGCTACTGTTAACTTCACTTTATACTGCCTCTCACTGCCAAACACCATGGGAAGGAGTTTCCACATTCCCTTATCTGTGATGACAAAGGTACAGTTCCAGACTGAAATGGAATGAGGTCACTGTGACATTGGCCAGAATGATTTTATTGGAATAAAGATAAATATGAAATAGCTCCGAATTCAAAGCATTCCACCCAAATGAAGGTCATCTGGATGGAAAAGTTCAGACATAAATTCCATCAAGTTAATCTCCTATGAATTGTTTATGGTCTCGCTCCCGGCCGGCTTAGCATCAGTACGACATTCTCTGGTTTCTTGCTGAGGGGGGTGGGCTGCAGTAGACTTAAATAACACGCATGGACTTCTAAACCTGAGAGCATTTTAGATGCAAAACATTGTTCAGTTATACAATACACAGTTAAACAATCCAAGGCATTCAACCAACTACTTCATGTTCCTTAGACCAGTGATTCCCCAAACTGTGGCCCGCGAGGCTCCACCTGGTGGTACTCAAGAGCTTTGCTGACTGCCATCAGCCTATCAGCAAGTAAGATGTTTTGTGTTGGTTGTTTGCGGTCTGACACAAAAGTAGCCAACTACAGTGATTTTGTTTTTATCCGCAGTGGGAAGTGGTTCTTGGGACATTTGGTTTTGTACATAGTGGTACAGTACTTGGTCTGAAAAGTTTGGGAACCTCTGCCTTAGACAATGTGTCAGCAAAATACATGATGACAGTGGTTGTTGCTCAATAAAGTGAGAAATCAGTTCTAACTACCTTCCAGTTCTGTAACTTCCTCACTGTCACTGTCATCACTGTGAATGACAGCAATCATCTGTGCGCCAGAATCACTCAGACACAGACATGCTAGCCTGGTTTCCACAGCAATGTCAGACAACGTTTAACCAGGGTAAACCCATCATTTCCAGCATTTAAAAGTAAATTTGTGTTTCTTTATTTCGCAATTTTATCAACAAGATGATTTGCCAGCAGTATTTTAATTGCAAATAACTGAATAGGCCCTAGTCAATAGGGGCGTTTGATCATGCATTGTGAATATTTTGGACAGATCCTGGCCTGGCATGCAGCTATGGGGATAAGGACATAGAAACCAACATCCACACTTAGTTATTTGTTATGGCCAGTTGAGTGATACACTGCGTTCTATAAGTGTTTTAGCTCTGGTGACATACTCAGGAGGAAACTAGTCAATCAAGTTAGTTTACTATATCAAGCAGGACTATCAAAGGATTATCAGCACCACTTATCTTGCCTTAGGTTTGAATGGCAATGGTTTGGATGCTTGCAACACATTTGGTTCATGTTGTTACTTCACCTGGTCCATCTCTGTAGTTGCGTCTCCCATCTCGGTGTAAAATAGTGTCTTGGGTGATTTGTCAAAAGTAGGTGTCTGGTTTGGAAGGCATTTATATCTAACTGTTTTACATATAAGATCCAGAAATGAGAATCCTACCAGAACACTAGTCTAAATATCTTTCAAAAACCACAACACTATAAGGCTTGTGCTATTTGGATTGAGCCCAAAAATTGCCCATTTTAATTAAATTAATACACACCCTAGCCAAATTCCTCACACACACACACACACACACACACACACACAAAGGAGGGGGGGGGGGGGGGTCCATAATAGTACACATGGGAATGCTTACTGGCTTCATAAAAATGTCTGGAGAAATTAGGTTGAAGAGTTATGTTAAGTATTGATATGTGGACTGAAATACAGTCTCTCTCTCTTTAACCCGAAGAAACAGTAATTAATCCTTCAGCATAATGAATCCCTCTGTAAACATCCTGTTTCCACCAGTCAGACAGACAGATAGAGATCTGCACTTTCTACTTGGGTCCATGTCTTAAATTCAGCTTGTTGTAATTCAAGTCAAATAGGACACTGAAGCCCTATAAGTCTCCTCCTGGGAACGGGGCGGACGGACACCCACCCCAGCTCCTATATCCATCTTCTAACAAATCAGCAGAATAGTCAGTAGCTGTGACCTCCTGGCACAGCTCCACTCTCCTCCTCAATGAATGTGTTTGCCTCCGGCCTGCCATTCACCCTCAATTTCCATGACTTCTTTCCTCAAACCTTGCACCCACCCACCCATTCATCCATGCACCCACCCACCCATTCATCCATGCACCCACCCACCCATTCATCCATCCATCCACCCATCCACCCACCCATCCAGTGTCTCTTCCACTCCTGGCATTCGTCCACATTCCTATCCGGGGCGGCTTTAGCTCAGGAGGTAGAGCGGGTCGGCCAATGACGCAAGGGTTGGCGGTTCGATCCCCGCTCCCTCCCAGCTGCTGTCGTTGTGTCCTTGGGCAAGACACTTAACCCTCCTTGCTCCCGATGGTGTGTAGGCACCCTGGGTGTGTGAATGTAGACTACCTACTGATTGTAAAGCGCTATATAAATGCAGGCCGTTTACCATTTACCATTTATCCAATAATCCACCTCCACCCGCCTCCTTCTCTTTATCCACTGCTCTCCAAACTATCCCTCCATGCCTCCGTTCACCATCTAGCCATCTGTATGTGGAGTGGTCAGTGTTTGCACGCTCTTGCTGGCATCGGTCCACTTCGCTCTTCATTGAAGAGGATCGGAGGGACTGAAGAGGACTGGGGCTGGAGCCAGCTGGCTGAGCCTGAATGCAGCCGGCCCAGGCCCGGGTAGCAGCTCAGGCACAATGGGAAGGCCGGGCGATGCAGATGGAGGTTAATGCACTCTGGATCAGGTTTGCAGGACCATTGTCCTTCTCTCTGTCTATATGCCTTGGATATAGTGACTGTCCCGAAGGGGTGGGGAGAGGGAGGGGTATTTGTTCAAGACACACATAGGACTGGACGTAATCCAAATATTTGACAAATTATGTGTATTAGTCTAATGTTTGTTCTTCAAATCTGAGCCCATACATTAGTCAGCAGACACTGTTTTATGAGAGCTTATTCTATTATGGTAGGCAAACATTAATAAGATAATTACAGCAGCTTTTCTAAAAATGGTATAAAAACCACTCCTGTAAAATCACATTTTTCACGAGTTGAAAAGAAAGATCTAAGACTTTTTCTATACACACACACACACACACACACACACACACACACACACACACACACACACACACACACACACACAAAAGGCTTATATTTGTTTGTGAATATCAAGATACGGATTAAACAGCATGATTGTTAACATGATTATTGCACAGGTGTGCCTTTGGCTGGTCACAATAAAAGAGCACTCTGAATTGTGCAGTTTTATCACACAACACTGTGACAGGTTTTGTGCAGTTGGCATGCTGACTGCAGGAACGTGCACCAGAGCTGTTGCCCACTCGCGCATGAATCGAATGTTCATGTCAGCATCATAAAAGCCGTCTCTAATGTGCTACGCTGCCTTAAAAGTTGAACTCTGTGAGCTTGTGGTTATGACACGGTTACAACGTGGTTACAACGTGGGAAGTTGCGTAACACCAAGTGACATCCTTGATCCACCTGACAGGTGTGGCAAGATGCCGAAAACCTCTTGCATGGCACCGTAACCCCGGCGTTACGTTTCTGATTTTTTGCTGTTCAGCTGTCATTTATGTGATTAATTAGGTAGTTAATTCTGAACAATGCTGTTCATGCTACATACCAAATTAACCGACTGAATCTTGCGCATCGAACCATGTCTTCCTTTTTCAGATCAGATCAACACAGCAGAAGTTATAGCGGTCTTTGTACAAAGACAACATTTCAGATTATTTGGCTTTTTCAAATGGCTTTTTGGAAATCCGCCTAGGTATCTCCCTACAAAAACCACTGCCAAATACTCATGTTTTGGTATTTTTTCATCTTATTTGAGTTGGGATGCGGTAAGGCCTGTGGCTATGTCTCCATTGGGTTTCTAGCCATACATACAACAACCACAGGTAACTGTTTACACTCTGAAAGTGTTTTTTATTCTAGGCGAGAATCAACCACTGTGTTTGAGCTGGTGTTACTCAGGGTCAGTAACACATAGAGTCATTCTGACACTTGGAACAGAAACTTCAAAGTCTTACCTTTCAGAAAAGGTCAAGCAGTTGTCTGTAACCCTAGCGGTTCAGCCACAGTAAGTATTTTAGTTTGGGTATGTCGTTTTCACCATTTTCTTCAGAAATACAGTAGGTGGCTTTAGAAGAGGTTGGCCCCATTTGTATGTGGTTTAAAATGCGATTCAAATCGGAATTTCTACAAATGCATCTCAGTCGGACTACTCTAGCTGCTCAAAAGAGTTTCCCTCTCCCCTCAACTCTGTCTCTCTAGTCTAAACCAAATGCTAAGTGTCTGAGTCACACCAGCGGAGTGCAGGCATTAGGAACACCCAGAGCCAGTGAAGGAGAGGACGTTCAGAGAGAGAGAGAGAGAGAGAGCCCAAGAGAGACAGGAGAGATCAGTGAATGAAGCCATCAGAGCCGGGTCAAGACCCTGACAGCTGTGCAGTGAAGGACGGTCCACCCTCTGCCTGTCTCAGTACAGACACAAGCTGCGTGAGGAGGGCACAGAAAGCAGATGCATGAGGGTGAGATAGTTAGTGACCTACATACACTATGTATGAACTGCACACAGTATCCATCAGACCTTCACCAACAAAAACTCCATATATACATTCTGAAGATGTCCAAAATGAGGTGAAGAGCAGCACTCGTGTAGTTCAAATATTTGTAATCAATGAACATTTTGCACGGGTTTGCGACGCACATTCTTATCAAAATGCAGGAGATCCACTCTTAACACAAACGAGTCTTACTAATTCAGAGGAGACCATTATAAAATTCTCAAAATATACAATTTATTCAAAATATGTTAAATGCAACCATCAATATTTTCCAGTAATTACAAAATCAGTAGTTTTTTGTTAAATATACTTATCCTTGAGGCTTGCAGTCAGTCACAAGCCGTGAATTATACCATCAGAACACAGGTTCGTTTTCAACAGGCGACTCTCCCTTTCTGGCTGATATGACCTCTACACTGTTGACCAGGTTGAGGTTCGGAAAGAAAGATTTGTGAAGTCCACATCGATACGATTCAATTACAATTTTGAATTTGATATCTAGTTAGGAAGCAGAACTGGAATTTGAATTCAACTGAGCTGAAGCAACTAATACTGACATGAATGAGCTGGAATGAATTCAGTGAAGTAAAATTGTCCAATCACAGCAATAGGCTATCGCTAACTTGAAAGCCTCTGAAAAAAGAAGGAAGCAAAATAGGGGAAATGACAATTTCTTTGACTGCGAATGAATGAACTTCTACTTCCTCAAATGTAGCTCAAAAACAAACTGCTTCCCACAAATACATAATCCTCAAAACTAACTACAGTTAAGAATTTCATAGAAAACTCAATTCTGAATGGAACCCAACACAGTAGGTATGATGATGGCACCTGCATGTGACTTTCCCTAGGGATTTTGGACCTTTGCACTACAAAGTGTGGCACTATAGACTCATAGTAACCCCCAACAACCATAGGTCTACTATTATTGTTCATTGTTGTGGGTATTTGCATTTCATATTCTTATACGAGTGACAATAATAACACAGACGTGGAAATGCCGTTAATGGGAACAGATAAAAAAGGGCTAACGATGCAAACATATTTACAAACTCATCTGTACGCGTCATTGACACTGTACAATAGGGGGTGGGGGGACAACGTGGTAGTGGCATTGTGGGTAATGAACAAGGGGGCCACCACTCTTAAAAAGCTAAGGAAAAGCCTTCCCCCAAAGATTTCAAATGTCCATACCTGTTTTTATTATTTTATTTATTTATTTTTTATCATGGAAGACTCTTTGGCACTCATAGGACGATTAGAGGAGCTACTTCTAGTATTTGGTTTCTAGACTGGAGAGTGTGAGTGTTGTGTTGGAACTTCTAATGTCAGAGAACAGTTGTGTGATGTACACGGCGTGGGGTCGCTACATACCAATCCATGTGTGAAATCATGTTGAAAAAGTGACGGCGTCGTTGCTTGGATTAGTCTTCAAGCATTATAGTCCATGTGTATCTTCGGAATACTCATTACTATACTTACAGTAATACATGACACTATTTTCATACATAACATTTACAGTTTCTGTTAATGAGAAAGTTACAGTACAGTGACTGAAAGAAGAGGAAAAAGCCACACAATGGCCACAAAACAAACAAAAACACTGTTGGGCTCACAATTAAATCTGGAATTGTCCCAGTATGGGTTGTCGTTTGTGTGTTTTCAATAAGCTCTAGACAAAGCAGACAGTAAACCCTAACCTTATTTTGTCAGTTGAACAGTTTGAATTTCCATTTCAGAAGGTGCTTTGCCGGAAGATTCACCGGCTCATCCTATAGGCTATCGCATTCACTCTCCACAGATCATCCAAATAATAAATACACTCAACTTATTTACGAATCATTACATTTTTTTATACATTATTTTCATAAATAAAAAAATAAAAAAATGTACAGTATGTTTTTTCAACAATAGTTGGGTTTTCCATCCAAATGTATGACAAATTGTAACGGAATTTTCAAAAATATCTGCAAAAGAAAATGCAAAACTGAACTGAACTCTATGAAAAACATCGATTCATTTAAAGTTTCTTAATTATCCACAAAGCTACACCATAAAATGGATTACCAGGTGTCACTCTTCAATTCGGCATATACATATAATCTACCGAGCAGTTGCTGTAAGTGAATATAATGTCAATTCTAGAAGTGAGTTGCCTGTTATTAACCCTACAG
>NC_139649.1:12533919-12597516 GCF_964638095.1 Poromitra crassiceps | reverse complement strand
CTCACTCACTTTCATGTAAGCACCTGCTCTCCCTTTAGTCGTTTTACACTACAACAGACAGCAACACAGGCATAAACACTGAACTTATTATTATTATTATGGAAAACCAGATTATGATGAAAATCAAACACTTTTGAAGAGAGAGCGTATGAAATACGATTAGAGCTGGGAAGCACAAACTGTTTTTGAATGCATTTTGTTGGTGCTATAAACACAAGACAGCCAAATCCAACAATTTCAAAAGTCCCATCTCTTGCCACCAGGGCGTGCTGCAGCACCCTCAGCACCCACCTTCCAGCTCCCTTGGGGGACAGTAAAATTTTGCAATCAAGTTATGTATTATAGTTACCAGGCAATATGAGCCACTGAATAGACAACAAAGGATTAGTCTGACATTTATCGCCCAGCCCTAGGGCATACAGCAGCTACTCAATCTGACTACTCTAGCCATTAACCGGAACTAACTAGCACACAAGGAATCTAACTGATCTACAGCCTAGTCAGTATTATATACACATCAAAACCCCACCCAGCCTGATAAACAGAACATTTTTATGAGCTGAGTCCTTAATAGATGACACAATGGCCTATTCCTGACCCAAGTAAACAAGATGACCTTCTGTCTGAACTCCGTCTCCTAGGTGTTTGATTAGACGAGTAACAACAACAGATCAACTCGGTCTGTTCACAAAGCCTCTGCTCGGTTCATCTCTCAGGCAACATCATAATGAAAACATATCGCATTTAGCACTTGCCCCATCTTCCCCAAGGTCAACGTCATCTGACATTCTGGCTTTTAGCCTGTGCCTTGTGCATTGATGAAATATAATTATTGTGTAATAAACTTATGGATTATAAGAGTATGATTACTTGATCAGTTATTTAGTAAAATATTACCACACAGTGCTGTGATGTGTATTTTCCATCTACCATTATATTAATGTAGGTTTTTTTCTAACTTAGGTATTTTACTAACTTAGTTCATAGTGTGCTATTCTGACCATCCTGTTTGCCAGTATTAATGTGAGCAGGGCATCAGGGGACTCAGCCACGCTTCTCCTGTTAAGCCAGCAAGGAATGTTCTATCCATCTATTATAGCCAAACATGGGCGTCATGGGACATGCAGTGTCCATCACCTCATGTTGGGAGAGAAAGGATGGTCAGTCATTTTCCTAATTTGATTTCAAGTAGAATGCTAGGCCCATTAGTGGTTTGCGTCATTTAGTTAATAAAAAGGCTGGATGTTCTTTGTCAGAGCTCAGAGCGCGCACCCATCGGACCAATGTTGCTCTCCATGAAAGCTGCAGATTTTCATGCCCGATACCAGAAGCTTGCTCAAACTTAAATAAACTCAATGTTTGAATAAGCCTGGTGTCTGTGGAATCCTTGCCATCACCTCATCTGTTGATAAGACGAATATACATCAGCTGCTTAGGCAAAGCATCTTGTTATGTACAAGACGCAAAAGGAGCAACCGACAAACATGTCCCTCGGGTTACGACCTTTGTCCGGAGATGATAATGGCAATTGATTACCAAGTAATGCAGCGCCTGCAGACCTTTCAAGTTCCTTAACGGCACTTTGCGACCTAATGTGATTAACGCCTAAATGCTACGCTGGGCGAAAATGCAGAGGCAATTAAAGTTCCTTATTTAAGATACGTGCTGTGTTCTCAACGTTAATCATGCTTAAGGGAATGACGAAGATTTTCGGGAAGAAAAGGTCCCTGGTAGTATTGCAAGTGTGGTGTTTTAGCCCTCATTTAACCAGGCAAATAAGAAAGGCATTATTATATAAATATTAAATAATAATAATAATATAATAATAATATTAAATTATTTTATGTTTTTGTTGTTGTTGTTTTTTATATCTACCTGTTTTAGACCAAGGAACACAATGGAAATAAGTCTTGACTTTATTGTGCTTTATCCTTGATGTTATTCTTTGAGATCCATGTCTGTACTTTGTTTAGTACACTGTATTTCAATTTGTAACCGTCAAATCAAATCAAATCAAATCAAATATCCAGGCAGCAGCCATGGGGGATAAATACTTCTCTCTGGGTATACTGACCATAACAGATGCCTGGCCCATAGAGGCTTAGTGAGGATGGCCCGTGGTAATCGGGGTGGGCACCTATTTCCTCAACTTTTAACTTGTGTTTACTCTGTGAAACTTGTCCACTATGAGTGATTTATTCTGCGGGACACCATTGTCCTGTAGCCCCGTGAGTCACCCTAAGATGTTCTACCTGACATTTGTCAGTGGGAAAAAAAAATGCTATTTCTGTAAAGCACATGACAAAGGTAATGGCTACAATTTGTCACCTGGCAAGGATAGAGGAATTGATGAAGGTTGATGGGGAAGGAAAGGTGTTCAACAAAAGAGGATGGGGGGAAATCAGATGCATTAAGATGAAACGGGCGGGAGAAGAAGTCAATACACCCTCCCCCCCTCCCTACACCGTCCCCCCTCCCTCATCACTATGCCCTCCCCCCTCCCTCATCACTACACCCTCCCCCCTCCCTCATCACTACACCCTCCCCCCTCCCTCATCACTACACACCCTCCCCCCTCCCTCATCACTATGCCCTCCCTCATCACTACACCCTCCCCCCTCCCTCATCACTACACCCTCCCCCCTCCCTCATCACTACACCCTCCCCCCTCCCTCATCACTACACCCTCCCCCCTCCCTCATCACTACACCCTCCCCCCTCCCTCATCACTATGCCCTCCCCCCTCCCTCATCACTACACCCTCCCCCCTCCCTCATCACTACAGCCTCCCCCTTCGCTCATCACTACACCCTCCCCCCTCCCTCATCACTACACCCTCCCCCCTCCCTCATCACTATGCCCTCCCCCCTCCCTCATCACTATGCCCTCCCCCCCTCCCTCATCACTACACCCTCCCCCCTCCCTCATCACTATGCCCTCCCCCTCCCTCATCACTACAGCCTCCCCCTTCGCTCATCACTACACCCTCCCCCCTCCCTCATCACTACACCCTCCCCCCTCCCTCATCACTACAGCCTCCCCCTCCCTCATCACTACACCCTCCCCCCTCCCTCATCACTACAGCCTCCCCCTCCCTCATCACTACACCCTCCCCCCTCCCTCATCACTATGCCCTCCCCCCTCCCTCATCACTACAGCCTCCCCCTTCGCTCATCACTACACCCTCCCCCCTCCCTCATCACTACACCCTCCCCCCTCCCTCATCACTACGCCCTCCTCCCCTCCCTCATCACAACACCCTTCCTCATCACTACACCCTCCCCCCTCCCTACACCCTCCCCCTCCCTCATCACTACACCCTCCCCCCTCCCTCATCACTACACCCTCCCCCCTCCCTCATCACTACGCCCTCCCCCCTCCCTCATCACTACACCCTCCCCCCTCCCTCATCACTACACCCTCCCCCCCTTCCTCATCACTCTCCTCCATTGTTGCCCAAAACAGATTGCGGCCCCAGCCTTTAAAAGAGGAGGCAAAGTGCAATATCCAAATCTAACTGTTTTCCACTGGTGATGCAGCTAAGAGGAAGAGTGGCTTTAATTGGATTTTCTCCGTAAGAATGGATACAGTAAGCTATGCCCCCCCCCCCCCCACACACACACACACACACTTGTATACTGCTTACATACATTTAGACAACACAAGCAATTTCTCTCTGGCTTTTTTGTCTTGATGTCTCTTTTTCTATTCCTGCCCCCACCTCTCTATGTATTGTATTGTCTGTTTGTCTATCAACACACAACACACATGGTCATGGCACTATAAAGACTCGGAGATGTGTTCTATTGGTTTGGTGGCAAGTGGCAGTCGCAGCAGGAAGCATAGCAGTCCTGGCTGTAGGGGAGCAGAGCAGCTATGCTTAGCTCAAGTCTCCACCATGCAGGATTTCTAAAGCAAACTAAAACTACAGTAGCCTACCGTAAATGCGTGATTTGAGTGGCTGACTTGGATCTATTCTAGCATCACGAGACTATGGCTGATTGCATACCTCCCACTTGAATTCAAACAGTGGCCTAACACAGCTACACTGACGGCAACAGCATCCTACTCAGGTGACTGACGTGACGTTTTTGGCTGGACCTCTCTCTGTCTCTCACGCACGCATACACACACACACACACACACACACACATGCATACACACACACACACGCGCACACACACACACACACCACTACAGTGATGTCATGCCAGCTGCTGTATCCCAGATGACCCGGCCGACACAGACACACATAACCTCTATACATTTCCAAGGAGTCTCCATTTCTTTCTGCAGTGGCCGGGGAGCAGACTAGTCTCCTGGGTGACAGGATGTTTGGCACACCCAGCGAGTACAGGAGCCTCATGTAAACACAGACCCCCCCCAAACACACAGCAGTGACCCTGTCTGTGATCCCACCTGAACACAGACCCCCCCCCAAACACACAGCAGTGACCCTGTCTGTGATCCCACCTGAACACAGACCCCCCCCCAAACACACAGCAGTGACCCTGTCTGTGATCCCACCTGGATATCCTCACAATAATGGATGGCTGTGTTGCAGATGTCTCCTCCCCTGTGATTTTGCCTGGTGGTGGTACAGAGATTGACTGTGATACCACACACACACTGTAGAGCGCCGCTGCTGTTTGCCGAATATAGCATAGGAACACGCAGTTTAGGTTTCCATCAATTCACTTTTTTTTCCATCATTTTCATGTCAATCTCATTTTTGAATTTTGAGTTCAATTTCCCGTTCACTTATTGGACTTGGGACTCCGGGTGCTGCTAGTAAAATAGGTCCCCCAAAGAAGATGAGACACTGGTCCCCACACCCTGATGCATCTAATTTACACTGAATGTACAGAATAATAAGAACATCTTACTCATGCAGTTGGACTGTAGGCACTGTAGGTCTATGGAAGTAAAAGGCAGTAGCCTACTGTAGGCCTATCAAAGTAAATGACAGTAGCCTGTAGGCCTATCAAAGTAAACAACAGTAGCCTACTGTAGGTCTATCAAAGTAAACAACAGTAGCCTGTAGGCCTATAGAAGTAAAAGACAGTAGCCTACTGTAGGCCTATCAAAGTAAATTACAGTAGCCTGTTGTGACTTTGTACATACCTATGTCTTGTAAGGGAGCCCCCCAGCACAATAATTTCACACGTGCATAAGCTATGTTCAATGACCAAATAATAAGAGTTCGGGTTTGGACGTTTAGCCTTCAAAACAAAAGCGCCCGATATGCAACCACATACTATTTTTAGCCATTTCGGCTAAAATAAGCCCGTACAGTACGAGTGAATTGACATTCACCTCGTTTTTGTAAAATATCGCCACTATGCAACCACACAACGTTACTATTTTTAGCCATTTCGGATCAAATAAGCCCAAACGTTCCCACTCTTTGACAGCGGCGCGCACCTCCTTGCTAGTGAAAAAAATGTAAACAGGAAGTCGACAACCGGCAACCGCTGAGAACCATGGGAAACGTAGGTCCAGGAATAAGGTGAATAGAAGTAAAATACAGTAGCCTAAGCCTACTGTAGGCCTATAGAAGTAAATGACAGTAGCCTACTAGGCCTATCGAAGTAAACAACAGTAACCTGCTGTAGGCCTATAGAAGCAGGTTCATGGGTTCAGGTGCTGCCAGTGCCTCCCAACCGACGCTTGACCCCAACCCCTGCTCAGTGTGCACACTGGACACTGTGAGGTAAGGAGCCAGCAGGTAGGCTGGAAAAGCATTTGGTGATAACTGTTAGTAAACTCATCTATGGTATTAGTGTGTGTTGCCTGCATTGGGCTTTGGTATAGTCTCAATTAAGTTTTTATTTATTTTATTTATATAAACATAAATGTGTTTTGATTTTGTTTCAACAGTCATTCTTATGAATAATGTTTAGGCAGTGTCAGTTATTTATAGATGACTGTCACTGTGTTTTAAATATTACAAAGCTCAGAAACCTGAAAGTGAAGCTGAAAATAATTAGCCGTAAGATGTGAAGAGCGCAACATCTCTGGTGAATTATCCATCTGCAATCGATCTCACTTCAGTTGCGAACAGTCGGTGCACTTGTAAGAAAGTCATTTTAGACTGTGGCCGTCGATATTCTCAATTTCTCAGAGCAGAAGGTGGAAGAGAGAGTTGCTCTTTGAACAGAAGGCGTTTCTGCTGATAGCCATGTGTGAATGTAATGTAAGTATGAAAATCAACACAATCTGTTTCCAGCTTTTTCAAACGCAATGTGTGCGTGTGCATGCACGTTGTTTTGTGTGTGTGTGTACACACTCATGCACACCTATTCTTTTACATCTACAGAAACTACAGGGATCTGTGTTAACGGATTGGCAGGCCCGGGTGCTTTTTATTATATTTATCAAGTGGTACTGTAGCCTATTTCACACCCTCCTCCATAGAGACAGTCCGCATGTCTGGGAACGCCCACAAAATGTTAAACGGCTGGCGTGCGAGTGGGGTAAAACCGACCATATATCTCATGGGCTGACTCACCAAAAGACGGTGCTGCGGCTCTAAACTACAGGTTTGGGGGTTCTAGAGCAGAACACAAGACGTCTGCTCAGATGTGCGTTTACTGCGGTGGTTAAATCTCCGATCGTGTCTGCCTGGGCTGGGCTATCAGCTAAATTTCTAACTTTGTTGAATGGATAGAACAGGTTTTTTTTACCCCACCCTGACCACGCCCCCAGCCAGGCTGAGCCAGCTAAACCAGCGTCTATGACGAGACGTGGCCTCAACCTATAAGTACAGAGCGACCGTTCCATCAGGCCCGGCTCCAGGATGAAGTGACTGAGGGGGCAGTTCAAAATTGGCGGCAATTTGAAAATGACCGTGCCAGTTTTTCCCTCGCTAAAGGTTTGCCTCATTTTGGAGCATTATTGCACCCCCTTCCCAACAAGCTCGCATGCGGATTGGTACCAATGGTCTTCTAGTTTCATATGATACCAGTATCTTCACTCTGCTTTTAAAAGTGAGTCTGCTACAGCCTCTGAAAGACAGCAATGTCGCACTGCGAGGAGTAGAAGAAGAGTTCAACTGGAGGGGAGGGGGGGTAATAAAATACAAGTGAGGTGGCAAAGCCCCCACTAGCCCCCCATGGAGCCGGCCCTGCATTCCCGCCCATCCTCAGCAGTGAGGTTTGGATGACAGTCATGACTGTGTGCCCAAACCCCGTCCCTCCAGATCTGCCAATTGCTTTGATGCATTTTTCAAAAGGGCTGTGTGACATGGATGCCAAAAACACATGGATGGCTTCCAATTCCTCCAGAAAGCACACTGCATCCTCACCATTTCTCCTTTGTCACTTTTTCTGTGCCGTACCTGAATGTTTGTAACAATAATAGACGTTATTTTTGAGCCGCTATACTGTACCTCAGCACTGCCAGCTGACTGAAGTGTGGCGGTGCTGAAGTTTCAGCACACTTTGCAAAAATAAACCTCTCTCTCCCTCTTCCTCTCTCTCTCCCTCCCTCTTTATTTCATGTTAGACCGGATGTTCTGTGGGTTTATGTTGAGCCATGCCTCGGCAAAAATATACCTGAATATTGTTGAGATATTTCAACAACTTTACATTTTTGGCTGGACCACAAAAGCAGGGTCAGCCCTATAAACGCGAACGTCTGTCAATCACTGACTGACTGACTGACTGAGCAACTGACTGAGTGATGAAGTACAGACCAGGGGTGTGTCTAGGGGTGAAATCTGATTGGCCACCCCCCACGGTACCGCCCCAAAATCTTGAGTTATTACTGGCCGGTCATGTTAGAGGCTGGACCATCAAGCCGGTTAATTCTTTTTCCAAAACTACGCTCCTTGAAGGGCCACATGTGAGAAATGTATTTAAATTATGAGATCTCAGATTTTTTAGAATAAAGTCCGAATTCTGAGTTTAAAGTCCGAATTCTGACTCAGAATTCAGAATTCTGACCTGGGACCTGTCTACACATCCTTCCTAAATGCCGCACTCAGTGCCCCCACTGCAGCCACCAAAATGGCCTGGACACGCCCCTGAAACACCATTGGTCAGCAGTGGTGACATGGCACATCATAGGATCACAGAGCCAGAAATGTAAATTTTGTTTTCTCTGCAATCTTGTTTCTCGTCTTTCTACGTCTAGGTATAAAGACAAACGCTTACCTGAGCCAGAAACTTGAGGTGAAGACGCTATCCGATCGCCAACATCCTCTGCTTTTAAATTCATATAGTTGCCGCTTCCAAATTGTTGCATAAAATCCACTTTTCTGTCTTTGAAAAACCGAAAATCATTCATCTGGAGCAACCCGGAAATGCGACTCACTGTTTACTCACTAATGCCCCCCACACTTCCGGCTTGGTATTGCAACTACATTTCTGCGTTTGAGCATTGGTTTTGGGCTAGTGTCCTGTGAGACTCATTAGCCAATGAACAGCCAGGAATGGGTCTCGCGCTACTTTTGCATACTAAAATAAAGCTGACAATGTACAATTTGATTCAAGGGATGAAAAACCCTTTCACAACACAAACTGTCTATTTTGCTGCAACTCGACAGTGCTGCTGAATCCAGGACCTTACTTCCTGGAACTCTTGAGAGTAAAAAACTGGTCCATTGGAGTGAATGGAGATGTCGGGACTCTTCTATCTATACGACTCTGGTTTGGGCCAAGCAAGTTACAATACCATTCCGGAAGTGTGGGGGGGCATTATTAGTGAGTAAACACTGAGTCGTATTTCCGGGTTGCTCCAGAAGGATTTTTTATTTTATTTCATTTCTTTTAACTGCGACAGTTCACACAACTTTAACACGACATGCATATATTATACATCAAACTCTTGAGCTACTTCTGCTCTCACTCAGAATGTCAAAATATAAGCAATGTGATGTATAGTTTTTGAGATATTAACGTTTGTTTGACACAACTCATACTATTAACTGCCGCGGGGTTCTGCATTTCTGGTGACGTCATGCTGATATATATACAGTATATATATGTATAGCCAAGGATTTGACCTACCAGTCTTGTTTTGTGGTTTTATTTTCTTTGTCATTTATCTTCAAGTTTAAAACCGTGACTCCACACCTGCTAATGAAGTTATTTTAGTTTTTACAGGTGCAGAGGTGCTGCATTTGTTACATTCACCAACATCTGTTTAACACTTGTTTCAGGTACATCAAGACACTGTGAAATCACCTGAAAGGTGGTGAAGAAGAAGAAGAAGAAGAATTCCAACACTTCCACTTATGGTACTGTTTATTATTTAGGTAGCCTACCAACAAATAGCCTACTGTACTTTCTCTATTTTGTGTGATTCCTAACACAACTCATTCGTCTTAGCACTAACATTTCCGCGGAAAACACGTTAAGTGTCAAGTTTTGCCTCTGGGAAACTGCCAAATTCTCCACAAACACAAACATTAGGGATTGACGCGAGTGTCATAAATTCTGCCAAATATAATATCTAATAGCCTAATATCATAACATTAGAGGCAACGTCATATCTGAATATGAGAGAAAATAATAGCTTTTCCTCCTGTCTGCGGGTCTTGATGAAAACCTCATTTTATTGCCACAATCATAATGGAATTATCTCCAGGTGTGATGAGGGCATTTAATGAAATCATTACAAAGGATTACTTGCTCTTTTTCACAGGCTTATTACGAAGGCCTTTGTGATAGGTGGGTGAGTCACCCCCCCCCCACACACTCACACACACACACACACACACACACACACACGCGCACGCACGCACGCACGCACACACACACACACTCTGAGTGATTGCATGTTTGTCAGTCTGGCAGTCGCACCATTTGTGGCTGGCATAAAAGCCTGCAGGGAGCCAGAAGATCTGATTGGGAATCTTGGGAGGGGAAAAAATAAAAAGACACATTGGCTGGCGCACTGTGGTATTGATGTGTTTGAACATAGGCCTCTCGTTCTCATGCCCTCAAAGCACACATAAAGATGCTTTTTCAATAAACGCTACACTTTGATGCATAGTTTATCTGTTCGGGCTGCAATAATGGAGTTTCTCTCTCTCTCACACACACACACACACACACACACACACTCTTGTACATTCTCCATTTCTTCCCCTTACCCCTCCATTCTCTCTGTTGTATTTCTACTCTCTCTCTGCGTCTCTCTCCCCCGTCTCCCCCTTTTCCCCTGCGTTGCATCAGCCTACCTCAAGTGCACCCACCTTTATTAACTAAATATGTGACTTTACTGCTCTCATGGATTCAACAATATCCCAACCTATAGCCATCTTATTCCTTACATTGCCAACGGGGGAGACGTACACTATATGGATGTTAAGTTTAATGAGCGGCACAAATCACAGTGGTCCGGCCATAATTCTCTTTGATCGAGTTCTGAATTGTAAAATCAATGTGTTCCTGCTCCCACTCACTTGTAGTTAATATATCTCTGCATGACAAAAGAAACAAGTGTTTCTTCCCTCATCAACCAACAGTGGCCTAAGGAGGATCTCCCACACACATCAGTGTTTGATGGCAAATATACTTTGAATAATTCATCTTTATTATTGTTATTGGCATCGCTGTCCGTTTTTCGAGATGAAAACTGGCGGCCACCAGCGTTTGAAGTGTATATACCCCGTCCCATTTGAACTGGAACCACTCAATAAAGCCCACAGCCCCGTGGGAGTGATATGAAACCCGGTAGCCTCACAACTATTTAACTATTCATCGACCCATTTTGAAAAGCCCCTCCAAAATGCTATTTTAATTTTAGTCGCAAATTCCCATATTATGCTATGTATCTTGGGGAAAGAGGGGAGGAGGCAACTCAATCGGCCACTGAGTAGCTGAGTCTTATCGGCCGTCTCTTGAAGTGGCACCGAGGGGGTGAACAATGCCTACGTTCATGGCTGTTGTCAAGCGGTGATGAATAGCTCCACACAACTACTCAAGAATAATGCTTAAAACAGAAAATGAATCCAAGTGGTGAATAAATGTATTAAACATTTGTGTTGTGCCTGGTCAGCACGGATTCTAGTTAACTCGAGGAAGGAGGGAAGGGGATAGAGGAGGGGTGGGGCGAGTGAGTGTGTGTGTGTGTGTGTGGGGGGGGGGGGGGGGGGGGTTGGGGGGGGGGGGGTGCAGGCAAGTAGTGGTACGAAATCAAGCACTCAGCAGCTCCACAATATCCCATTAGTCTTCATTTTGAGCAGGACATGCAACAGGGGCCTTGCGTCTGGAGGAACAAACTCAAATTTATTGGGCCGGCCAGTCCGGACTAATTGAAAGAAATTGTCTGTCTGTTGGCTTTCCAGTGGGTTTGAGAGGCTGCGGGTGGGGGTGGGGGTGTGGGTGGGGGTGGGGGAGGGGGGTTGGATCGTGGGGCCTGAGCTGGTTGCCCTCAGCTAGTTGTCCTGGCCTGGGTTTCCCGTTAATGGTTTGATCCATGAGCGCCCTCCACTGAGCACTTTAAGGAGGAATCGTTTAAGGAGGATTTATGGGAGATATGTTTGTTTTGAAGTGTGTATAACAGGCAAACGGACTTCGATTACTAACGGGGTTAGACCGCCATTGCTGCTGCATTTGTCGTAGTTTTGGCTCGCTCATCTCCGACCTAGAGGGGGCAAGGCATGACAGATCGTCTAGGCCCTGCAACTTTTTAGATGCCACCAGAATCTTAATGCTTCATGCCGAATTAGGATCATATCTGGTTAAAGAGAAGTCCTATGCTTTGTCATTATGATAGCATTCAAACCATTAGTATTATGAAATGTCACTGTCCTGTACCCAGAGGGCAATGTGTTCAGCGGCTGCAACAGTCATCAACGTTTTCCACCAGTCCATCATCAAAGTGTCCTTCAGCAAGACAAAACATGCCTGCTTCAGCAGACACTGCAAATGGCCTTATCTCTGGCCTCTGTAGACACAAGCATATATATTTGTCTTAGTATCCCTCAGTCTCAGAGGGATATATTGCTATATTGCTATACTGTATGTAATAGGGTGACTGAGTGCGCTAACTTCCTAAAAACACGCACCACTTTCGACATTAAAGGGATAGTTCGGATTTTTTGATGTGGGGTTGTATGAGGTACTTGCCGACAGTCAGTGTGCTACGTGCAGTAGGATGCAGCCAGCGCGTTCCCAGTTTGGAGAAATGCAGATCGGCCGCAACAGGCAAGTAGGGCTGTCTGCTGTCTGAGTGTGAACAGGGTCACGAGCAAAAAACGTCAAAACAACAGGGGAAAAAAACATCAAATGCTTGCATACTGCTCACCTGGCATAATCCAAGTCTCCACAAGCCCTGAGATGCCAAGTTGACTTGAAAACGCATCATTTACACCCTGTTTTGAGCTGAAATCTGCACTGTAGACAGGTGCTCGAGGGAAGAAATCGAGCACGTCCAGCTGGACATATTTCAGCTAAAAACAGGGCAAGTACCTCATACAATAAGGTGACCAGATTTCTGGTGAAAATGAAAATCGGGGACATTTCCAGTCCGGCAATCAATATATCATTAAAAATATCCAATGTTATTACCTATGAAAAAAAAAAGGGGGATGATTCCGGTTTCATTTACTTTGCCCATGGCTGTTGTAATAAACAGTGTTGGCTTCACGAAGAGGCGCCTGGTGCCCCCCCCACCCCCCCCCCAACACACACACACACACAGTTCATTCACTGTGCCCCTTTACAAAATGTCACTGTGTTCTCCAGCAGCATTAATAGGCCTGACGGTCCAAACCTACAGCGCCGGATGTTTTATGAAAAGCCTCAGATCTCAAAGTGTTTTCGGTGTTGTCCTAAGTGCTTTTTCATTGTTCCAGATTTCCTGAAAGAGCTGCAGCAGAACATGTAAACACTTGTTGGATGCCTGGATCAATGGGCTACATAGACATGTGATGCTTTGATATGCTTTTAACCCGGCCGTAAGCCTCCCGCCTCCGCAACCTTTTTGCTTGAGTGGTTGGCCAGTGGACACGTCTGTAAAGGGGAGACTCATTGGACTCAAGGTAGCATGGCATTGTTGGTCCAAATGGATGCTGTAGGTCTTACAGTTTCTTAGCCTATAAGTATCTTCACTCTAGATTTAAGAATGAGCCCACTAGAGCTAGAGTCATATCGGCCGAAGAAGCCAGTAGAAAATCAGATCTCAAAGTGTTTTCGGTGTTGTCCTAAGTGCTTTTTCATTGTTCCAGATTTCCTGAAAGAGCTGCAGCAGAACACGTAAACACTTGTTGGATGCCTGGATCAATGGGCTACATAGACATGTGATGCTTTGATATGCTTTTAACCCGGCCGTAAGCCTCCCGGCTCCGCAACCTTTTTGCTTGAGTGGTTGGCCAGTGGACACGTCTGTAAAGGGGAGACTCATTGGACTCAAGGTAGCATGGCATTGTTGGTCCAAATGGATGCTGTAGGTCTTACAGTTTCTTAGCCTATACTGTAAGTATCTTCACTCTAGATTTAAGAATGAGCCCACTAGAGCTAGAGTCATATCGGCCGAAGAAGCCAGTAGAAAATCGGGGACATTTTCGGGGGCAGCTCCAGCCGGGGACAGGTCACCAAAAACGAGGACTGTCCCTGAAAATCGGGGACTTCTGGTCACCTTATCATATTCATACAACCCCATATTATTAAAAAAAAACGTAACTATCCCTTTAATTATGAAGAACTACTGCATGTTGTGATGAAATTGGATGATTTGAGAGGAAATGAAGGGGGGGGTCCTATAGCCAACCCCCTTTAAACAACAATGAAACAATATAATTAATGATTATTAAATGCATCCTCCTTGTTAACAATTTGATTTTTGTGTGTGGAATGGTTAGGGAAAATTTATATTTCCTTGCCCGGCTCTGGACGTCCTAAAAAAAAGTAACGAGGAGTGCCAAGGACGTCTGTGGACGTCCTAAAATCATAATTCATATTATTCCATAATTCTGCTGTTTAAGGTCGTACCTAGCCAGTGAGCATGAATCCCTTCAAGGGATCACACGGCGCCACCTTAAACATCGTCACGGAAGCTGCGCCACCCACCTCAGATCCTTTACTTTGTGCATGAGACAGCAGGGAAAGACGTGATCAAAGAGGAAACCGATGCATGCTTCAGCCAGAGCCTATAGATTGCTCTGTCTGCAGCGGAGAGTGGGCTCGGCTGCATCCGCGCTCACAACTGAGCTCTTATGCTTCTATCTATCTCCACACGATTTCCTGCCAGAAAGCCAGCATCCAAAGCCGAACGGCCAAGCCTTTTCGTTCAGTCGCGTTTGCCAGCGCGCATCATTTCCTTGATGCGCGCTGGGATCCGTCCGGGGCAAAAACGGAGTCGAGAAAACAAACTCTGTGCATGTGGGGAGGAGCCCGCAGCTCAGAGGTGGAGAGAGGGGGGGGGGGGCACGCAGGCTGCACAGAAACCACACCACGCCACCACATCAGAAAACACCAGCCAGAGTCAGTGAATGTGCTCGAAATTAGAGTGCAAAAGGTATTCATAAAAGTGACTATATCTTGGAAAGTAAAAAAAAACGACAGAAAACCCTTGAAAGTGCACTTTTTTCAGAGGCTGTCATTTCATAATGGAACTGTCTAGAAACAAAATTTCTTCTTTGGAAGAAGCAGGAGTGTTCAATGTTTCATTAAAGTCCAGCCCCGTCAATATAGCCCTAATAGAAAAAATTCTATAGCTGTTTTCAACTGAATGGAAGTGAATCTGGCACAGGCTGCAGACAATTTTACTGAAGCGCTGTGGCACTCAATGTGTTAAATCTGAATTTCACCTACTATGCATGTATCTCCTATACAGACGGTGAATCAATTCCCCTGCGAGGTCTAGCAGAACTACGTGGGAATAATTGATAGATGAACTAGCATGACGTGACACAACTATTTAATGTATGGTTCGTATATCAAAAAGACAAAGATCTAATCCTGGATTGAAATGTGGCAACATTAATTTTGTGCAACAGTGTATCAACAGATGTACTGTCGAGTGCTGCTTGTAGTTAATTGGCCTTCATGTACCCGTTAGTCAGGCTCCTATACGGGAAATGTTTCATCGTCGTTAGTGGGAGGGAATCTTTACTGGAGGATCTTTTCTGAATACCAATTCCTCTATAACCACTCATCCGGGTCGCTATTCTTATGCCCAGTGTGTGTGGGTTACTTTGACTAATATCATTAGTATCTGAATTAAACCAGCCGCTTGCAGGGAGGATCACAAAATCAAAATGGTGGCCATAGCGTGGCAGCAGCGGGGAGCTGTGTGACGTTAATTGGAGCGAGGGAGGAAGGAGAAACTCGTTATCATTATGCCCGGTGTGTAATGCATCTACTCTTCTATGGTAAGTATCGCATTAATAACAAAGCGCCGACTGAATGACCCAGCTGCCTGTTAAGACTGGTGACAGCCATTGAGCCGAGTTACAGTCACAGACAGTTCAAAACATAATCCACAACTGCCAAAAACACTCTGACAACGTATATGCCTGCTGCCTCCTCTCCTCTCCTCTCCCTCCTCCTCTCTGTCACAGAGGGTAGATAAACTCCCTGCCTCTGTGTCCCCAACCTCGCCTCACCCAACCTCGCCTCCCCCCCCTCGCCTCCATTATAATTGCCCGCATTTAACAGCCGAGCTTCTGAATCCTGAGGAGCAACGAGAACGAGGAGGAGGCGGCATGGTGAAAAAAAATAAAAAATAAAAAATGAATAAACGCATCTCGCTTGGAAAATTGACTGGCACCGGTGTTTAAAATAATAAGATGCAGCTGTTGATAGTAGCGACTGTCTCCAGCTTTACTTCCCCGTGGCCCCTGTGGCAGCCCAGGAGCCGTGATGAAGGCAGACAGCTGACAGGTGCTTCAGGATGATGCTGCCATCAGGTGCATCTGCTAAACTTAACTCAGAAACAGAGAGAGGGAGAGAGAGAGAGGGGAGAGGGAGAGACAGTGGGAGAGAGAGAGATCGAGGGAGGGAGGGGAGACAGAGGGAGAGAGGAGAGAGAGGAGAGAGAGACAGTGGGAGAGAGAGAGAGATCGAGGGAGGGAGGGAGGGGAGACAGAGGGAGAGATGGAGGGAGGGAGGGGGGGAGACAGAGGAGAGTGACAGAGAGAGAAAAGAGAGGAGAGTCAGTGAGAGGCAAGAAGACGTAAGTGAAAGGAAAAAGATGAGAGAGGCAGAGACCAGAGAGAGAGTGGGGGAGATAGAGTGAGGGAGGGGGAGAGAGGCAGAGACCAGAGAGAGAGAGAGACAGTGGGAGAGAGAGAGAGATCGAGGGAGGGAGGGGAGACAGAGGGAGAGATGGAGGGAGGGAGGGGGGGGGGGACAGAGGGAGAGAGACAGAGGGGGGGGAGAGAGAGGAGAGTGACAGAGAGAGAGAAAAGAGAGGAGAGTCAGTGAGAGGCAAGAAGACGTAAGTGAAAGGAAAAAGATGCGAGAGGCAGAGACCAGAGAGAGAGTGGGGGAGACAGAGGGAGGGAGGGGGAGAGAGGCAGAGACCAGAGAGAGAGACAGTGGGGGAGACAGAGGGAGGGAGGGGGAGAGAGGCAGAGACCAGAGAGAGAGAGAGAGAGACAGTGGGGCAGACAGAGGGAGGGAGGGGGAGAGAGGCAGAGACCAGAGAGAGAGAGAGACAGTGGGGGAGACAGAGGGAGGGAGGGGGAGAGAGGCAGAGACCAGAGAGAGAGAGAGACAGTGGGGGAGACAGAGGGAGGGAGGGGGAGAGAGGCAGAGACCAGAGAGAGAGAGAGAGGAGCGGCCAAAACATATAAGGAAAAGAGTGTTAAAGAAAGTGGAGGGAGAGAGAGAGAGAGGGGGGGTTAGTGAGCAGGTGAGAGAGAATACGCGAGTGTGTGTTTGTGTACAGCAATGCTCCTTCAGACTTTGTGCCAACCCTTCCGGGTAAAGACGAATTCCCAGGGTGCCTTTGAACCCGTGCGGCGGCGGGCTGAACGCACCGGCGGAGTCGACGCCTCTCTCTCATCCGTCTGCAGACGCCTCTCTCTCCTCCGTCTAGACGGCGAGCGACACTCTGAAGGGGCGAACGAACACGTTTTAGCGAAGGGGTCAGGTCAGGAGATGGAGAGAGAGAAAGGTAATGAGGGAAAAGGGGAGATAATGAGCAGGTGCAGAAAATGACGCAGAGGGAGAGAAACCTATGAAATGATAATAAAGGTGAAGAAATGAATGAAAAAAAGAAGGAAGGGTGCGGGGGGGGGGGGATAGCATGGCAGAAAGTGAGTTTGAGAGTATGTGAGAGAGAGAGAGAGAGAGAGAGAGAGAGAGAGAGTGTGTGTGTGTGTGTGTGTGTGGGGGTGTGTGTGTGTGTGGGGGCATATGATTGTATAGCATTGCATGCATCAGCACTTGTGCAGCACATCTACCGTACATACCCGCCTTTCTACTCATGTCAGGAAGTCATCCTGAGTCTGAAAATACAGTCATAAAATAGTCTGACAATGTCAATCAATCCATTAAGAGATGGGAGGCCAGGGAGGGGGGCAAAGAGAGGCAGGGATTTGAACCCTGCTCTCTCACACACACACACACACACACACACACACACACACACACACACACACACACACACACACACACACACACACGGTATGCGGTTGGAGGGGAGTAGGGATGCACCGTTATGAAAATTTTGGCCGATACGATAACCGATTTTAACATTGCTGTCATGGCCGATAACCGATATTTACCAATGTCGATATGCTCTGTATAAAGAAATACGTGAATTTGAAAAAAGTAATGTCTTTATTTATTTTCAAAACATTTGGAAAAGCCCATACAGTAAATCGTCGATTTACCGAATTGTGTCCTCTCAATATGAAAATGTTGGCTGATTGGATAACCAATATCATCATTGCTGTTATTTTGCTCATCGGACCGGTACCGTAAAAAAAAACGACTGACATCGGTCGATACCGATATGATTGCCGATACATTGTGCATCCCTAGAGGGCGGCAGCCCTTCATCAAAAATGCAAGGCCCACTAACTATGACCAATGTGTGACAGGAAAACCAGATACAGTGTTCAGATCAGATCGCGACTGGCCTGAGCAAAAGGTGACAAGGAGCGTAACCAAGGAGTTGATCTGTCCCCACTTCCCCTGCTCCCACACACACTTACACACACACACACACACACACTCACTCACACACGCAAATGCACCGCCGTGTGGAAGGAGAGAGAGCCTGACAGAGCCCAGTGCATCGCGGGTAGCCCCGACAGAGTGGTTGGGAGCGCTGTCACCAATTTGTTCCTAGCCATGGGGGACATGCGGGGAATGGAGAGGCGATGGCAGCTCCCTGTCCTCATCATGGGTAATGAGGCCCAGGCTTCTTCTCCTTCTTCCTCTCTGTGTGTGTGCGCGTGGTGTGTGTCAGAGAGAGAGAGAGATAGATAGAGAGAGATTGGTTTGTATGAGTTTATGTCACAGTGATGCCTCTTCCTGAAAACCGGGGCTGGTTGACTGGCAGAGACCAGCGTATACTGTTAGTTCCCCTTATACAACTGTCCTGGCTGAATTATTTACCCACGCCAAGAAGAGCGCACAGGTGGGGGGCGCTCTTGTTCCTCAGGTACGGTGTGGATCTTCAGGGACGCCACGCCAGCTGAGGCGGCTTGCTGTGCTGGTTGGCCCGTCAAGCCTTCAAGCGATGGGAGAGATGGAGAGAGACATAGAGAGAAGCAGAGAGAGAGAGTGACACCAGACCCACTGCTGTGATAAAATAAGGACTAGAATAATGAATCATTATGAAGATGTGCAACAGGCCGTGTGATGGAAACACTGTTTTCAATCCTTTATCAAATAGGAGTTTGGGGGATTTCAATCCAATTACTAGATGTCTATGATAAAGAATTCAATATAATTTCTGGTGTTTTGAGTAGTTGGTCACATTGAAATTGCATATTGATATTGTCAACGTTTTGTAGCCTTCACATCACTTGAGAAGTTATTTGGTGATCAGTTTGCTATATGGATTATTAGAAGCACAATAAGGGATGCTTCTCACGATGTCACGCTGGTATATTGAAGACACAAGGATCCAAAGATATTCGTTCTTCGGAGACATGAGGAGAACTCAGTGATCTGGTCAAACCACACGGAGAACGGGCGGCACAGTATTTGTGGTTCAAGAGCTCCCCAGTGTGGCAAGAGAGGGGGACTGCTTCACATAAAGGATGAACGATCACATCGTCACCAAGTCCTCTCCTAAGATAGCAAGCATGGGTTGAAAAGGCAAACAATATTTATTATAAATTGATGTAAACAAAACTTGAAATAAAAAATATTTTAGCTTTTGTCTCTTGAATCTTCTTATACACTCCATTTCATTTCAATGTTTGAGTAGGGACAAACACACATAGATTTTAATAGTCTTGTCACATATCAAAACATGTATAGCCTAAGCTTTTGCAAATGTTTGCCCATATATGGGCATTATTTGTTCCTGCACCAAAGCCTAGAGGCCAGGCTCTAACATGTGTGGACTGCAGGGGACACTTGATATCATTTTAAACGTGCTTCTTCCAGGATTAAAATGTGTTACATTTGAAACTGGGTGATCAAACAATAATCCAATTTACTTTGACTGTGTGACTAGTGATGATAGTATGTTATTACAAGGATACAACAAGTATAAAAGACTGAATCTCCTGTTTAATAGTTAAATACAACTTCATACAATTGGGGGGGGGGGGGCAAGTATGACAGCAACGTTGTACAGAGGACACTAGTCAAAAACATGTAGTCTTTATCCAATGCAATGAACTAAAATCAACTTCATTCAAATAATGCGTTAGCAATGATTGCTTGGACATTACATGTGGAAGAGGGGAGAGAAAGAAAGAGAGAAAGAAGAGAAGGGGATAGGCAAGCAAGGCAGGGATAAAAGAAGAAGACAGAAGAGTTATTGAGAGGAGAGAAGACAAACACTGGAAATAAAGAAGCAGAGGAAGAGAGAGAGTCTGAGCAAAGTAAAGAAAGAACGGGGTAGTGGGAGGAGAGAGAGAGAGAGAGAGAGAGAGAGAGAAAGAGAGAGAGAGAGAGAAAAAGAGAGAGAGAACCTGAATTATTCTGCTGATTCACATAAGGCCAGAACATGGCCAAGTCAGCTAATGGGGAACGGTGGAGGAGAAATCAGCTTTTTCCACACGTCCCCCATGGGGAAACCTTCACAGCATAAAAAGACAGTAGGGCTGATCACACCATCAGCAATAAAGCAGCGCCACCTACTGGAAGAGTTTCGCACTAAAACTCTCAATCCCTGATCACATTTCTGATTGTAAATAAATATTATTTGACCACTTTGCTTAATTGTTTTGTTTTGGAATGCACACACACACACACACACACACACTGGTGTTTAGAAAGTGTTGAAAGGCAAATGAGCGTGGATATATATACAGGCATTTTAGGCAAAACTGTCAATGGTCAAGGTGTTCGTAGCTTTAGTGCAGCAGAGAGGGGCCCACAGGGGGCGCTCACGGTGCGGGCGTCGGTGGTTTAAAGAGGCCAGTCTTTCTGAAGTAGCGAACGATGAGAGGCACGCACACCAGAGTGACGCTGATGCGAACCGGAGCGAAGAGCTTGTGAACGGCGTAGGCCAAGACGAACGTGCTGGTCCCCGCCGCCATCTTGGACTGAACCACCGCCTCGCTGAAGCCCAGTTTGCACAGCACCGCTGCCATATCGATCCCACTGGGGAGACAAACGACACAGAAATGAGTTCAAATGTATTAATTGGGAGGGGGGATAAGATGCAATTCACATTCATCTCCACCAGAGGGAGCTTTGATCAAAAAAGGAATGTTTCATATTAATGGCTCCTTTACAATGTTGTAAGTTTTGAGACTAAACCAGAAGATCCGTTGAATTGCATAAATCCTCCACGTTTGACTTGTGCGAGTCAAATGTGTTTATTAACAAGCCGCGTGGATTACTGACTTCATGGAACAGGCTTTGCTTCCCTTGTGGAATCTTCACCTTCAGTTATTCCGGAAACGAAATGTAAAGAATGTGTCAACACAAGGCTTAGATCTCAATCAATTCCACACCCGTTAGCAGCTCTGCTGTGCTGGCCAACCTTCCATCAGCTAAATATAGGGGGTCCATCTGTGCACGGACAACTGTTTATCCAGCCCTGCCCTGCCCTGCCCGGGCTCTGCAGCTGCACCGTGATAATATGCTACAGAGGCAGCCTGCAGTCCAAGGGTCATTAACAAGCTATATGAGGAAATCTCCAAGCTGTCTCATAATCTCTGCCTTGGTCCCTGTGGTATGGCCCACACTGGCACACAGCCAGACAGCCAAGCAGCTGCAAACTGATCCACTTGTTGTCAGAGTCCACTGAATGTCAGAGTCAAGGATGTGTCGTACTTCCCTGCCAAAACTAAAAGGTGTGTTCTGGTTTACCTTGATACTGGTTTTGACCTCTGCAGTACAAGGTGACAGAAAGCAAGGAGTAATATTTGAATATGGTGTAAAAAGATTTTATAACTGCTGCAGGTGCATTCAGCTCATCTGTTTTACCTGAACGTTAGACGTATAAAACGTCGACATCCGAGCCACAGAACGTAAGGTTACATGATGTAACCATGGTTCTCTGAGTAGAGGGGTTTACCCTCCAGCTACCCATACAAGATATATTCATATCTCTGTATTGGAGGGTAAACCCCCGATAGACGATAGAGAACTCATGTTTTAGCAGAGTATTCAGAATGATAGTAGCCGCGTTGATTGGGAGAGTGGTAGAATTTCAACATCTTGAGGAACAGGTGTTATTATAATGTGGCTCAGTGAATGGAAATGTCTATATCTATATTACAGCGTCCATTAATTTGCTGCAGTTTTGCAGCAGATATTTGAGATGCTCTGGAGCGAATAAAAGCAGCCCCATAGGTCAGAGCAATTTCCTAATACACACCTTTAGATTTTAAAATCCACCCTCGGATACTCTTACAGCCTGAACACACACCATACGCCTATGGCGCGCTGAAGCAACGCAGCACGGAGGCAGTTTCATTTCAGCGTCCGCCGAAGCTACTGTGTGAATGGCAAGGCTCCTGCTCGAAGCTTCCGTGAAGCGCTGCTTCTGATGGTGTGAACCAGGGCTTACACTGTTAGATATCATCAATTTGTGTTGTTCAGTTCCATTCCAGGGGGTAAATTAGTCTGTAATGTGTTGAGTGCGTTGTAATTTAACTTTTTGTCGCATCCACTTCCCCCTCAACTTGCCTCGTCTACTTCTACTTCAGTTAGTTATTTCCTACATTTCCCAGAATGCCTTCCGAGAACATTCCGGCTGGTGTGATCCCATCGCAAGATGCTCTCTAGCATGATTGATTGCTATCAATCAGTACGCTAGGACGGCACAGTGGCTCAGTGGTTAACACTGTTGCCTCACAGCAAGAAGGTCCCGGGTTCGAACCCCGGTCCGTCCCAGGTCCTTTCTGTGTGGAGTTTGCATGTTCTCCCCGTGTCCGTGTGGGTTTTCTCCGGGTGCTCCGGTTTACTCCCACCATCAAGAAAGACATGTATGTTAGGGTTAATACTCCTGTCAGTGCCCCTGACCAAGGTACTGGCAAAAGAACTGGAGTTGGTCCCCGGGCGCTGCACAGTGGCAGTATCCCCAAGGGGATAAATAAAGGATAACTTAACTTATCATTGTTGTATGGCCTGGGTCAGGTTAAACCCTTTGATTTATGCAAAAATAGGCGTTTTATGCGGGTGAAAGTAACTACTTTTTTCGTAGCTAATAATTTACGTGGGATCGGTGCATAGACTCGCCGATACCCGATCCAGCCTTTTAAGCACCCTAGGAGGCATTTCCGATACTGGTATCGGAACAACTCTATTTTAAGGTGTACAAATATTTTTCCAACATTATCCATATCCATCTACCATATTTAAGTGTTTGAGGTGTGCAAAATCCTCAGGAACTGGTAATCTTACACCTGTAACGCAATTTAATCAACCATGAATCACCTTTAAAACAAATACTTGGAATATTACTACTGTTATTCTATGCTATGTTGTGTTCTTCTGCTTATTTTGCTTAATATTGCATTTACTACTGTTTATTTTATGCTATGTGTGTTCTGTGAGCGAGCTACTGTAACTTGTCCCAATTTCCCCCCGGGGATCATTAAAGTCTTTCTGATTCTGATTCTGATTCTGATATACTTAACCCGGGTGTGTGTACTGTATAACAAGATTGGTACTGTGTGACTCTAACACAAACCCCAGCCTAGGACAGGCCATCATCTTCTGACATATAGTTTTACCTAGAGACAAGGAGGTAGAACATTCCCAGGGACATGAGGGACATTGCCACATGAAAGGAGACTCCCACGGCACCATACTCCTTGAAGACCTTCTTAAGCTGCTGGGTCTTGTTGGGTTTGCCTTCCTCTCGCTCCGGCTCTCCCGGGGCCTCCCCAGAAGACGAGGAGGTGGCAGAGGGCTCCTTTAAACTCTGCTCCTGCTGGATGGAGACAGAGAGACAGACAGACAATTAAAGCAGGGATAAGTAGGATGAATTCAGTCTCTGGCCCTACAGGGACAGACAGACAGACAGACAGACAGACAAGACAGAATGGAGAATGGGGACAGTTTCTCCTCAGCATATGAAATCATAGCATTTTTCACACCAGTATGGATAAGGTTCCCCTTAACTGATGTCAGTGTTTTTGCCCAGTTTCCTGCATGGATTTTGAAACATAAAGTTCAAAAGTTCATCAGAGTTGACCAATCTATCTATTGTCTTAGTCACAGCCTGTGAAACTAGGAAAAAATGACTAGTATGAATTTGGCAACACTTTTGTTTTATGGAGTCTGCAGTTTCCTAATGATTTTAAGAGAGGAACTGTTACTTTCTGAGACATTTTCCACTAAGATTAGAACCATGACATCATGTAGTAATGACAGGGAAATAGATGAAGAGTTACTGTAAATGGTCGGGTTGATAAGTACTTGGTACATTTATTTTAAAGATCAAGGAAATTACATAGAAGGTATTTCATTTAGTTATTTGTTTTTAATGGGAGTGGTCAGTTTGTGGGGTTGATAAGATGCTGTAAATTTCTTAAAGTGTTTTCTGGAAAGAACTGCAAAACTATATTACAACTATTAACTATCAAAACTATTTAAAGGGAAAAAATTAAATTAAAAGACCGGTCGATTTGGTAACCCACTATTCCTATAAATGTATAGAAAATTAGAGGAATTAAAGTTATTTGTGGTATTTGTTGACTTATTTGACTGTAATTAATTGACTAATTTATAATAAGTTGATAAATATACAGTTCAATGTCACTTTACATTACAGGTCTAGTTTGTGGAAAAGTGGGTCGACACTGGTTGGAAAATAACGAGCGAAGCTGTGTGATGCAGCTGTTCTCTGTAACCGTCAAACTCAAAGTTCAGCAGAACAGACTTTTTGCTAGATCAGTTTACACACTCTTTACCGACGAGGCTGCCAAAACTAAACCAGAGCGCCTGCAGGTAAGTTTGTTTTACACTCGACTGTACAATAGCAGAGCCTGCCGGGAGTTTTGCCTGACTTTCAACAAGTCAGCTGAACAGGCAACAATAATTCATGTCCACAATGGAAACAAGTCATGGACTTTATTCCTCGTGTGTTTTATTCATTCGACAATTTTTTTAATACCGGTGTATGGATTTTATCTGTTCATTCTTATTTTTTTAACATCTGTCTTAGTGTCTTAATAAATTAATTCATTCAGTCTTACTGTAAATTACAGATAAATAATTCAACAAACGACAAAAATAACTTCAACATCGAGGTCATCCCAAGTAGGTCGAACAAAGCCTGGACCTTTATGTGTTTCCTCTATTCAGAGTCCAGCCGGGGCCTATTCAGTTCTCACCGAGTCAGCTGATTAAATATAGACTGCTGTTCTCTTGAGGTAATTCACTGACAGAGACACACACACAAACAAACGCACTCGTCCTTTCACAAACACACATTCATGAACAAAGTCAGTCAGTCACTCACTCACAGACACACACACACACACACACACACACACACACACACACACACACACACATACAGTACAAAGACCTTCTCATAAGTGCACAAACACACATCAGCACACTCTGTTTGTGACCTCGAGACCAGCCACTCTCCAAGATGGACCACAGCCAGACACAATCAGCCATGTGACTGTGTGCTGTCAATACATGGATTAGGTGCACTACCCCCCCCCACACACACACACACACACACACACACACACACACACACACACACACACACACACACACACACACACACACACACACACAAACAACAGAGCTGCCACAGAGAGAACATTGCTGGTGCAGCCATGTGACTCACACAGCTGGTAAGAATAGCAGGAAAGCAGGAAAGCGTATGTAAACAGTACAGTAGTAAAGGTCAATATTGTCCTTCCTCTTGCTAATGTGTCCACGGGCTGACTTCTGCAGCATGGGTGAAAATGCTTCTTGGTAGGGGTGCACCGATCACGTTTTTTGCCACCGATCACCGATTGCCGATCGCCTATGGGAAATATCTGCCCAACCGATCATCGACCGATCACCGATTACCGATCACCGATATATAAACTCCTCAAAGAAAGTTTGGAAACGTTATTTTAGGTCGATTATTTCTCCCCTTTAATAATAACAATTGGCATTGTATTTTATATCGTTGGAACGCCTGATTAGTGATAGGGCTTTTTTTTTTTATAAAAATATATATATATATATATATATATATATATATATATATTAGGGGTGTCACAATATATCGTCCCACGAAATTTCGCGATAGTAAAACGTCACGATATGTATCGTTGAGATGAAATCTCATATCGCAAAAAAAAAAAAAAAAAAAAAAAAAAAATTCCAAAAAATAGACTAAGAAACGTCTTTGTTTGTTGAAGTTCAATGTGTGGAAAGTAGTTCAGTTGAACAAGTCTCTGAAGAGACACATGAGAAGTTATACAGGAGAGAAACCATTCAATTGAGTTTCTGGCAAAACTGTTTACTTGACAGGAAAAACTGAAGATGCATAAAAAATAGATTAAGAAAAGTCTTGTTGTTTGAGTTTGAAGAAAAACTTAAGATGCATAATGAGAATTTATACTGCTGAGAAACCTTTTAGTTCAAAGTAAATCTAAGTGACGTGTAACTCATTCTATTTCAAGATAAGCAATTATCTCCAATCTCATGTTTTTTCTAGTTGTTATTGTAATAACAAATTCCCACAACAGCCAGGTTGTTTTGTATTTGTGCATTTCAAATAAAATACTACTTTTCCAGTCATATATTGTCATTATTCAATTTAAAAAAAATATTGTTAAAATCGTATCGTATCGTATCGTTATCGTGAACCCAGTATCGTGATACGTATCGTATCGTGAACTGAGTGTATCGTGACACCCCTAATATATATATATATATATATATATATATATATATATATATATATATATATATATATATATAAAATGGCCGATCGCTGATCGCATATTTGAGGTCAAAATCGGCCGATACAGATTGCTTGCCGATCGATCGGTGCACCCCTACTTCTTGGGCTAGATGTGTCCACGTTACTCCTGTAATAATTATCATATTCAGCAAAAAAGTTGTAACATGATTTGAGTCATTTACTCTTGTGCGAAACTGTAATGTATTGTCCCAGTCTTCGCTTTCCCAGGAGATGAGATCCACCCTTGGTAGCAGCACGCTGGTTTAGCTGATACCAAACCTCTTCAAACTGTCAGAGTGCATTATCTGACCAAGACTGACAGTGTCACCGCAGCACAAACAGAAGACGGGCTCAACTGTCACTTTTATGCTGCCTGGTCGCTATCTATCTCTCTACCAATTCCAGGAATCTCTTGTCTAGATATAATGTAAGTGTGTCCTTCACATATCTTCGAGAAACGTTCGTCCGATCTACTTCACACTTGGTGGGCGTATATTTCTGGGGACACAATGAGCCAGGCGAACGGGCACTGACTGCACTAGTAACATAAATTGGGGGGATTTTGGGCAGCACACTGCCATGTGATACAGAGTGTGAATTAGGGGTGTCAAAAATAATCGATTATAAGATGCATCGCGATGCGGACCTGCACGATTCTGCATCGATTCACAAATGTCAAAAATCGATTATTAAAATATATATATATATATATATATTTTATATATATATAAAATAAAATAAAATATAATGGAAGTACATGCAGTTGTTTATTTAAATTATGGATCATAATACAATGCAATTCTAAATGCACTTTTACTTTAAAAGTAGCCACACAGTGAGAAAAAAGAAAGTGAGAAAAAGTAAAACATGTATTGGGGAAAAAAAGTGATGCATCGATTTAAGATGCATCGAGATGCATCGATAATCGTAATCGAATCGAATCGTAGCCCTCTGAATCGTAATCGAATCAAATCGTGAGGCCAGTGAAGATTCACAGCCCTAGTGTAAATAGAGTCACATCACATCTAGGATTTGTGCATCATAAAACATCTTTGACGCTGAGCCCTACTTGCTGCAGCCTGCAGGGGGCGCTGTTCTGTGTGCAGCTGACCTGCACTTCCAGCTCAGAGTGAAAAGTGATCAATTAAATATGTTTGTTAGTGGAAAACCCCAATAAAAATATAGTTAAAAAAAGTATCCTGCTGCTTTAAGTGCTGTCACCTGAGGGGTCAGAGTGGCTAGAGGCTATAGGGGTGCAAATTTTAATTGATTTCCTTATCCACTGTGGTATGGACACTTCAAGGCAGTCAATTCACATACAGTATCTGTGAGTAAAGCATAAACAAGAAACTGTGCGCTTACCTGATGTCAGCACAATGCATAGCTGTAGGAAGCACTAAATATAAAATATAAATATATAAAAATTTTATAATATATAAAAGATGCTTAAAATGCCCCCCTCAAAAAAAATACAGCACAAAATTGAATTATTTTGCCGCCGCATTGAACAATTAATCACTGGACTTTAGGCCTCAAGAGTCATTCTGGTGCTGGCAAAGATATAGAAACCTCCCAGCACGGCACGCTCTGCAAGCCAAGAACATTTTGTGCAAAAAATTTAATTAAAAAAAGTGTGCGTGCTTCACCCTCGCTGCTACTGTACAACTCCATTCTAAGGGAAACACTGTAATCATTATGTAAAAAAAACAGCTTTTGAGACAGGAAATACAAAATGCTAAATACGGGTTTTTACACCAGGTCCCGCTACTACGTACTCAACAAGTTAATCATCCAAGCAAACTCGTGCTGTATTCTAACAATGTATTACATTGTTTACAAGGAATACCGTTGTCTTTCTGGGTGTCATTATCCTACACTGGGCTTTTTGCCTGCTTTCTTCTTCCTCTGTGTAAGCGGTGAAAGTTAAATTGTGCCCTGGTGGTGCTAAATCATTTCAGGAAAATGAAAAGCAAAAAATAAAGCACATAGGCTGCATTGTTGATTAATCCGTTAATATACGTTTGATCAATCCAATTCATAACAATCGATGAATCGCTCGCTAATCGATGAATCATCATTAACATCCCTAACGCATCATGCGAAGCAGCTAGGTTCAACGTGTGGCGCACACACTGCAGTAAATCACAGCTGTATTGCTGCTGCAGGGAACGCACAAGTGACACCTTGGTCACGGGCCGCTCTGCTGCCCAACAATGACCCTGCTGTGGTAAAGCAATTACAACAATCGAATCTTTTAATTGAATCCTTTCAGCTTAATTAGAGGTTTCAAACATGATTAAGCATATTTGGGGAGAAAGGTCATTACAGCCAAATTGTTTAATTTCAGCTTTATTGCCAGTTTTCAGCGCTCACTGATGATTGGGTCTGTTAAACAGGAATGGAAGCAGTAAACGGAGCAGCTTCATGTCAAGTGATGGCAGGACATTTGCGGCCAAATCATTCAAATGACCAATCACCAAGCACCTTCACAGACAGAGCAAGGAATAGCTGGGGCCAGTATGAATCTATTTTTAGACAAATAGAGATCGCCCCTGCAGGCTGAGGCAACTTATTTAGAAGGAATATTATCTATGGTGTCCTCTAAAAGGCAATTTACTCCTCAGGTAGCTTGTATCAGGAAAGGGCCACTTTAACAGCGATGAGGTGAAAAAACAGACAATGTGGTGGTGCCGGAAAATGTGTGTGTGCATGCTATTCCTCATATTAGACCTTTTTTTGTAAGAATTTAATAGAAGAATACATGATGAATAAGAATATAGAGAAGATCCATAAAATTGTAATAAAAAAAATCTGCTTTTTTTATACTAATTGTATGCATGGTATATATCTTTCTCTAACTATTTATCTGTCACAGACTGAAAATAAATTAATATACAAACTATACACACATCACTCACCTATTACCGAATAGTATTTTTTGCAAAACAAACATGCAGGATACTTGCGCTTAAACCTTTAAGAAATGTGTTTCAGTAGTATTAAGTATGATATTCTATGATGGGCAGTACTTGTTATATTTGAGCCAAAAGAGTAAAGCATTGCAATAAAACATGTAATAGCATTGTAACTGAATATGTATAATTGCATATTTAGCTCCGCAAATGGAGTTTTCGCCCCCGGTTTGTCTGTCTGTTTGTCAGCAGGATATCTCAAAGTTATGAATGGATTTGCACAAAACTTTGTAGAAAAGTAGGTCATGGGCCAACTTACAGCTGATTGACTTTCCACACCCCCTGTCCAAAAGGGGGTGTGGCAATGCACGTGGCCAATCATAAAAAGGCACCTACCTTCGAAAACGGAATGCATTCTAGTGAGTGGAGGTATGCAGTCTACTAAGTGCCCTCTAGATATGACTCAAATAGTTGTGAAACTATGTTCACAGCCCTCAAGGCCTCATACAGCTTCTGTGACACATAACTTCATGGTCCTTTTATATCTGCTAAATGACAAATTAAAGCATCCCGTTGGTGCATTTGCCTTTGTGACACTTCTACGTGTGACCAGAGGAGGCGCTAGTGCAGCGACCAGGACCCATACCCCCGACCCGGCTTCCACCCCTCAGGCGCAGCCAATCGTGCCCGTATGGACGCCCGACCAAGCCGGAGGTAACGCGTGGATACGAACCTGCGACCCTCGCGTTGGTAGGCAGGGAATCTACTGCTACACTACCCGGGCGGACACCCGAGAGTTCGGTGGAAATAACGAGAAGGTCACTTTCCAGATCTCCAGTGACCACCACTGATACAGATGTTTGTGAAAAACGAACAATGTGGGAGATACATCTGCCATTAATATTCAAACGGCTTTTGTGCTGCACTGACTTCCTGCTCGTTCAGTCTAGCTATGTGGACGTACGTCTGTTTGACAATAAATTAACAGAGCACAAACAAGAAAGAGGGGATAAAAAAAACACAAAGGCTCTTCTTTTATCTCCGTTGCAATTTGTCTCAAATTTGGCCCGGACCCCCGGGGATGAAGCCATAGCTTGGTGACGTATTCCCTGCCCCCCGGCAACAATGGACAATGGAAAGCCTAGCGTGGGTGAGAGAGCAGACCTCCGTTGCTTTTCAGAGGGGACCAGGGGCCAGGCCAAGCCAGGCCAGGCCAGGCCAGGCTCAACGCAAAGACAGGCAGGCAGGCAGCAGCAGCCGAGGGAGGGGTCATGTGAGCCAGTGGTCACTGGTCACAGGGAGCTGTGCCAGGGGAGAGTGGAGCGGGGAGGGGAACAGAGGGGCTGCTGTGTCTGATAACAGCTTTTCAGAGGCAAGGAAACACATGCACACATACGAAGACACAGTGGCAAACGCACACAAAGACACACTTACACCCAGACAAGCGCACGCGCACACACACACACGCACGTGCATGAACACGCATGCACGCCACGCACGCGCACACACACACACACACACACACAGTCAAGAGTGGAAACGGTAAAGGGTTGGATCCCTCTAGTGTCAGACAGCGCGTCAAGCAGCAGCCAAGAATGGTGACAGCGAAGTGTCTCGTCTTGAAACCAACAGACATACAAAATTACTAAAACGGTGTCCTAATTGCAACTTGCGGCATCCCGAGACACAACTGTCTTAATTAGTCTCGCACCCTGGACCCCGAGCTCGTTAAAATGTAGCCTAATCCTGCTTCTTGTCATGTGTGTGGATGAGGGGTGTAATGGAGGATACACCCATTTGAACTCAGTTTAAACACTTTTTTTTTTTAATTGGCAGAATAGAGTTTGCACCCTGATAAAAGGCATGACAGAAACGTGTCGGTGGAAAGCCAAATACACAATAGAAGCTTTTTCTTCACTGCAAAAAGTGCCTTGGTATTATTTTTTGTGACAATTGCCTATTTTTGACATTTAGCATGTTCCAGTACTAGAAGTGATACATCTGTCTCTATTCAGGGTTTTACCTGCATTCATAGTCAGACAGAAGGCTTGATCATTTCATAATCATACTGTAGTAAGTCATCATGATTTCCATAAAGCTGATGAGCAAAGGCCTTAAACATATATTCCACGCTGTGGGGACCAATATGCATCGCCTATTCAATTTGATGGTAACACGTATCATTATCATTACTTTACTCACTAGTACTAGCGGAATACTGTGTGACTGGCTATTTAGTCAGCCCTCACTCACAAAGTTGGCATGCAGCCTCTCCTCTCTCTCTCTCCAGGTTTTCACTTCCCAATTCACCCATCTTGGGTCTAAAAGGCAGTAAGTAACACAGGTGCAAGCAGAACATTAATGAGGGTTTCCAACTTCCAATCCATTTGGTGATCCAGTGCCGGGGCTCTCGTTACTTCCTGCATTTTAGACACAAGATGGCCGCAGGGATGACGGATTTTTGTAGTCGGGACGTGGAAGTCCCGGACTTCCTGGTTGTTCACTGTTTCTGTCTATGGGATTTTTGAATGGGTTTTTGCCGCGATGCTTCAAATAAGGTCTCTGGGCAACGCAAGCTTAATCAAACGCGAACCAGTGTTCAGCCGGATAATCTTCATACATGAGGACCACTTTCATGAGTTTTAAAGCGTAAATGCGAGCCTTAGAAGTAACAAGCTTGAGCTAAGCTAATACAGAACTACACACAGTGTCGCATAGGCTTCCCCGTCACGTCGCCACTCAACCTGGAGTGTTGTTGATGTGTGCGCTGCTGTGCACTGATTACCCTGGGCTGAACCAGGTGAGGGAAAGAGAATTTCCGTGTTCGTCATTTGTGATGACGTTATTGACGTATAATATCCCCGTCGACTCAACAGTGTAGTCTCATTTAGCCGTTTGCTAGCTAGCCGCCCTTTTAACGGCACGTAAAAGCTTCAAAACTCATAAAAGTGGTCCTCATGTGTGAAGATGATATTACTAAACACTGGTTCGCGTTAAAGCTTGCGTTGCCCAGAGACCTTATTAGAAGCATCGCGCCAAAAACCCATTCAAAAATCCCATAGGTGAAAACGGTGAAGAACCAGGGGCCGGTTGCACCAACTGGTCTTACACTGGTCTTAAGCTAAGTTGGTCGTAACTTTACGACCTACAGCTACGCCGGTTGCACCAAGACGACTTAAGCCTTATTTTCACTAAGACCAGGCGTAACTCCTACGCCTCGTCAGGAGGAGGCGTAGAGCCTGCCTGTAACAGAGATCTCCGCGGAGACCTTTTTGACCGTCATCGTCGTAACATCGCCAGTTCGCCGTCTTTGAAAGCACGACGTTAGATTATAACTAACTACTTGTGTGGCTTAGCCTTCCCAAATGTTGGCGTTAATTCTTTTAGAATTTAATACATAGAATTGGGAACGTTACATTCAATTTCATTCAGACTCCCTGACACTAATGGGCGCCGCCATTTTCCCCCGGGGCTTCCACAGGAGGAGGGGGGTGGGAGGAGGGAGGGTGTAGTGACGCACATACAGTAGTGGGTGACGGCGCGAGGCACATTTGGGCCAATCAGAGGGCATTCCCCGACAATTCACATGAACGCGCATTGCTATGACCAGCGTAGTTAAGACCAGAGTAAGCCGTGTTGGTGCAACAGGCGTAAGTCCATGGTCTTAACTAAGACCGACGTAGGAGTTACGACCAGGCATAGTTAAGACCAGTTGGTGCAACCGGCCCCAGGAGTGTTAGTATCGATGATTTCCGGACTCGTTCCTGCGGCTCTCTATTGGGTCGGAAGTAAAAAAGGCTAATACTCCACTTCAGTAGCTGATTACGACTGTGCTGCTCCATCTGGAGCACCTGTGGGCTCCTCCACTCTGCAGCTCTCCATGGTGCTGAACCTGTCTTGATGCATTTTGGCCACTAATTAGCCATTTCGTCAATTATCTCATTCAAAAATCCAGCTCTGTTTGGTAGGTCACCTGCTCTTTACACTTCCTGATAGATTCAGCCCCATCACACGTAAAATGGCATAGCTGTGGCTGAACACAATTCTGCTCACTCAATCTCTCTCTCTCTCTCTCACTCACTCTCACACTCTCTCACACACACACACACACACACACACACACACACACACACACACACACACACAGTGAAAACAATACCAGCCACATGCTGTCACAGCTGGTAATTATAATTACAACAATTATTAACCATAATATTGGGGGAGAGGGGGCACAGGCAGAGTTATGGCCTGAGTGCTAGTTAACTTTATACAGCACACCATTAAACCATTAAATTTATAATGGAGCTATGATGCCCTTGAGGCCAATTTTAGGTCATTAACCGTTTTATAACACTGCTAGCATACATTGTCAATAGGCACACATATTTTGTATTGTTATTATTAAGGATGTATGGCTTAGAAGTGACTCATACTTTGTATTGCTTGTTGAATGGTGAACCGCTATGTGCTCTCTCTCAATAATAACAGAGGAGGCAGGATGCTTTTAGATGTGGGCATGGAAACTTGGCCTGTGAACCAGTGAGTCAGCAGCTTGTGTGTTTTTCTGTAGGCGATAGACACACAACACAGCACAGCACGAATGACAGCCAGCCATAACGCTCCCACACAAGATCGGCCTCAAGCAGGTTATGAAAGCAGGTAAACAAGCTAACACTGCCGTAGTAGACGGGTGGCCTATTTTGAATAGTAGTACCCATGCCATGCAAATGAACAAACCCACGTGTGCGCGTCAGTGCGTCATGCCGGCGGTTGTATAACAGCCCTGCCTCCTCGCTTCCATGGCTGTGGGTGAAAGGGCCCGGGGCGGTTAGGCAGGCAGACAGAACAGACAGCAAGCAGCAACGTCCTGCATATTTCATGCTTTTTCATTCAACCCTGCTGGCGCCAGTGGCACAGAGGAGCAAGACGGCTGATCCCACCACCAGTTGAACACGGGGCCCTCTGTGGACAGAGAGTGGCCTAACTAACACACTGTTTAAACAAACTAAGTACTAGACAAATATAAAAAGGCGGAGAGTTTCATTTACCCCTTTGTTGTTGTTGTCAGTGCTGCTCGGGTCGCCGCCGGGGTCCGCGTCGCGGTGCTTCCGCGCGGCGGCTGCAGCCGTGGATGAAGCTCTGGTGTGCGCCGGGGTGGTGCAAGCCATAAAAACACCCGTAAATAAAACGCTGCCTGCCGCCGCCGCCGCTCGTCTGCCTCGATGCCTGTTTGTATGTGGCTGCCTGCCATGACAGCAGCTGCTGACGACACTTTGGGAGAGGTTCGCCCGCCCCAAGTAGTGTCCCCAGTCCGGGATCATGCAATGAGCTGATGAGTCCCACCAGGGTTGGACAGCGAGCTGCTCCCTCCTCGGGTCCTTTCGTTTCCCCTGGTGCAAACGTGTTGAATCGGTGGACACGCAGACAGCCGCCCGGTGAGGCTGAAACGTGTGATCATTCCGTAATGACAATAATGTAACGTCCCCGAGTCTGTTTGCTTTGACTTGCACTTGAAAGAAGAAGCCCGGTGCTTTGAAAGCTTGGTCCAAATAAGCCGCTGCAGACAGCCTCGCTCCACCGCGACACAAAAACATGATCCTTGAAATGAGTCCGGATTAGGCCACAGAGGTTAAAATACAGCTAATAAATCGTTTGGAATAAGTAATAGAGGCTAATAATGTGAGTTAGCTGGGGACACTAGGCTGCCCGCCCTGCGCCCTCATGTCTCCCGACTCCCTCTGCTCCCCTTGTTGTTGGCTGATAATCACCGACAGCCAATGAGGTTTGACGCGCAATCGCACATAATGTGCGCGCTAACCAGTGCGCGCACGCCGGAGAGAGGGGAGGGAGGGGAGGGTACTGGGTGGGTAGCCTCATGGGTAGCCTACTTAAAGGTGTAACATGTCAACTTACACAATTCAATTTTGTTGTGAATATGGTTGTGAAAGTGAACTTACTTTGAGGGATCATTGGGCGTTGTGATATAGGAATGACTATATTTGAAAAGAATATTGATTCACTCACAGTTCAACAAAATACCAAGAAGTAGACATACCACCTATTCTTCACCCCGATTCTGTTTCCTTTGCTCTCTATTTTACTGGTTTTGATTCTTTTAATGTTCAATAACGTAATGTGCTTTTTCTTGTCAACAAACCGTGTATTTTTCTATTTGTAGGCTATTATTTTGTATGCACTTTTCCTTTAGCTATTTTATGTCTTTTTGATTATTTTATGTAAAACACTTTGAATTGCTTCTGTGCCTATAATAAAGTTGCCTTGTTAAAGCACTTTTTTTTTTATTCTGACCTTTGTCAACAAAGAGTCAACTTGGCCTGATCACTGTAAGAGAACACGTCAGTCCATTCTTTTAGGTTATAATTTTTGTTCAATCCAATTTGCTATGGGGCAGAGAAAAATGCATGCAGCCAGAAAGACAAGAGACAAGATGCAGAGGTTAAAAAGAGAAAAGAAAAAAGTAACTAACATGCTGGATTCTACTCTGGTCTCATATGGAAAAAGGTAGCATCTAAAGTAACATCAAGAAAGAGATATATAAGCACACAGCATGTCATTTAGGGCAGCTCTACTTCACCTCTACACATCTATCACCATTTTCACCTTTGTATAAATATGTTTTGCTGTGTTTTAGATGTCTTGGTTTGACAATGTTGATCTCTTCTCTTTCAGAGCTTTGTGTCAGTGATGCAGAAATATATGCATATGCAATTCCTTAATTATGTGTGTGTACTAGCCTATATCTGAGAATGCTTAATCATGTATATAGGCTATTTGTGTGTATTTATTTTTGAATCATTGTGTAATAATAAATGGCCTGCTTTCAGATGTGAAGGAGCAAATTCTTGCCCCATGGCATTTCAAACTTTCCTTTCTTGAGCAGGAAGTCATGCAGATCAAGCGGCTGAGCACACGTGCACCCGCCCACCCACACGGAGACGGGAGACCGCGGGACGGGGGAAGAATCTTTGGCAGAAAGCCATTCAAAACACTTTAGTGCTGTAATGGAGCGGCCCGACCTTTTCCTCTGCCAAACCACAACATGGCCTTTAAAAGGTCTATTACATTTGAAACCCTCTTTTTTTCTGTTTGAAGTGATTGGGTAAATCATCAATTTTAAATCATCAGAACAAGACTTGTACTGTATTTGTCAATGGGGAATGTTAAAGGGAAAAAATGTGTAGGCCTATTCCCCATACCTCAGTTATGGGCTACTGTTAACTTCACTTCTACTGCCTCTCACTGCCAAACACCACGAAAAGGAGTTTCCACATTCCCTTATCTGTGATGACAAAGGTACAGTTCCAGACTGAAATGGAAAGAGGTCACTGTGACATTGGCCAGAATGATTTTATTGGAATAAAGATAAATATGAAATAGCTCAGAATTCAAAGCATTCCACCCAAATGAAGGTCAGCTGGATGGAAAAGTTCAGACATAAATTCCATCAAGTTAATCTCCCATGAATTGTTTATGGTCTCGCTCCCGGGCCGGCTTAGCATCAGTACGACATTCTCTGGTTTCTTGCTGAGGGGGGTGGGCTGCAGTAGACTTAAATAACACGCATGGACTTCTAAACCTGAGAGCATTTTAGATGCAAAACATTGTTCAGTTATAAAATACACAGTCAAACAATCCAAGGCATTCAACCAACTATGTTCCTTAGACCAGTAATTCCCCAAACTGTGGCCCGCGAGGCTCCACCTGGTGCTACTCAAGAGCTTTGCTGACTGCCATCAGCCTATCAGCAAGTAAGATGTTTTGTGTTGGTTGTTTGCGGTCTGACACAAAAGTAGCCAACTACAGTGATTTTGTTTTTATCCGCAGTGGGAAGTGGTTCTTGGGACATTTGGTTTTGTACATAGTGGTACAGTACTTGGTCTGAAAAGTTTGGGAACCTCTGCCTTAGACAATGTGTCAGCAAAATACATGATGACAGTGGTTGTTGCTCAATAAAGTGAGAAATCAGTTCTAACTACCTTCCAGTTCTGTAACTTCCTCACTGTCACTGTCATCACTGTGAATGACAGCAATCATCTGTCCACCAGAATCCCTCAGACACAGACATGCTAGCCTGGTTTCCACAGCAATGTCAGACAACGTTAACCAGGGTAAACCCATCATTTCCAGCATTTAAAAGTAAATATTTTTTCTTTATTTCGCAATTTTATCAACAAGATGATTTGCCAGCAGTATTTTAATTGCAAATAACTGAATAGGCCCTAGTCAATAGGAGCATTTGATCATGCATTGTGAATATTTTGGACAGATCCTGGCCTGGCATGCAGCTATGGGGATAAGGACATAGAAACCAACATCCACACTTAGTTATTTGTTATGGCCAGTTGAGTGATACACTGCATCCTATAAGTGTTTTAGCTCTGGTGACATACTCAGGAGGAAACTAGTCAATCAAGTTAGTTTACTATATCAAGCAGGACTATCAAAGGATTATCAGCACCACTTATCTTGCCTTAGGTTTGAATGGCAATGGTTTGGATGCTTGCAACACATTTGGTTCATGTTGTTACGTCACCTGGTCCGTCTCTGTAGTTGCGTCTCCCATCTCGGTGTAAAATAGTGTCTTGGGTGATTTGTCAAAAGTAGGTGTCTGGTTTGGAAGGCATTTATATCTAACTGTTTTACATATAAGATCCAGAAATGAGAATCCTACCAGAACACTAGTCTAAATATCTTTCAAAAACCACAACACTATAAGGCTTGTGCTATTTGGATTGAGCCCAAAAATTGCCCATTTAATTATTAATAATTAAATTAATACACACCCTAGCCAAATTCCTCACACACACACACACACACACACACACACACACACACACACACACACACACACACACACACACACACACACACACACACACACAAAGGAGGGGGGGGGGGTCCATAATAGTACACATGGGAATGCTTACTGGCTTCATAAAAACGCCTGGAGAAATTAGGTTGAAGAGTTATGTTAAGTATTGATATGTGGACTGAAATACAGTCTCTCTCTCTTTAACCCGAACAAACAGTAATTAATCCTTCGGCATAATGAATCCCTCTGTAAACATCCTGTTTCCACCAGTCAGACAGACAGATAGAGATCTGCACTTTCTACTTGGGTCCATGTCTTCAATTCAGCTCGTTGTAATTCAAGTCAAATAGGACACTGAAGCCCTATACGTCTCCTCCTGGGAACGGGGCGGACGGACATCCACCCCAGCTCCTATATCCATCTTCTAACAAATCAGCAGAATAGTCAGTAGCTGTGACCTCCTGGCACAGCTCCACTCCTCCTCCTCAATGAATGTGTTTGCCTCCGGCCTGCCATTCACCCTCAATTTCCATGACTTCTTTCCTCAAACCATGCACCCACCCACCCATTCATCCATGCACCCACCCACCCACCCATTCATCCATGCACCCACCCACCCACCCATTCATCCATCCATCCACCCATCCAGTGTCTCTTCCACTCCTGGCATTCTTTCACGTTCCTATCCAATAATCCACCCCCACCTCCACCCGCCTCCTTCTCTTTATCCACTGCTCTCCAAAACTATTCCTCCATGCCTCCGTTCACCATCCCTCCATCTAGCCATCTGTATGTGGAGTGGTCAGTGTTTGCACGCTCTTGCTGGCATCGGTCCACTTCGCTCTTCATTGAAGAGGATCGGAGGGACTGAAGAGGACTGGGGCTGGAGCCAGCTGGCTGAGCCTGAATGCAGCCGGCCCAGGCCCGGGTAGCAGCTCAGGCACAATGGGAAGGCCGGGCCATGCAGATGGAGGTTAATGCACTCTGGATCAGGTTTGCAGGACCATTGTCCTTCTCTCTGTCTATATGCCTTGGATATAGTGACCGCCCCGAAGGGGTGGGGAGAGAGAGGGGTATTTGTTCAAGACACACATAGGACTGGACGTAATCCAAATATTTGACAAATTATGTGTATTAGTCTAATGTTTGTTCTTCAAATCTGAGCCCATACATTAGTCAGCAGACACTGTTTTATGAGAGCTTATTCTATTATGGTAGGCAAACATTAATAAGATAATTACAGCAGCTTTTCTAAAAATGGTATAAAAACCACTCCTGTAAAATCACATTTTTCACGAGTTGAAAAGAAAGATCTAAGACTTTTTCTATACACACACACACACACACACACACACACACACACACACACACACACACACAAAAGGCTTATATTTGTTTGTGAATATCAAGATACGGATTAAACAGCATGATTGTTAACATGATTATTGCACAGGTGTGCCTTTGGCTGGTCACAATAAAAGAGCACTCTGAATTGTGCAGTTTTATCACACAACACTGTGACAGGTTTTGTGCAGTTGGCATGCTGACTGCAGGAACGTGCACCAGAGCTGTTGCCCACTTGCGTGTGAATCGAATGTTCATGTCAGTATCATAAAAGCCGTCTCTAATGTGCTACGCTGCCTTAAAAGTTGAACTCTGTGAGCTTGTGGTTATGACACGGTTACAACGTGGTTACAACGTGGGAAGTTGCGTAACACCAAGTGACATCCTTGATCCACCTGACAGGTGTGGCAAGATGCCGAAAACCTCTTGCATGGCACCGTAACCCCGGCGTTACGTTTCAGATTTTTTGCTGTTCAGCTGTCATTTATGTGATTAATTAGGTAGTTAATTCTGAACAATGCTGTTCATGCTACATACCAAATTAACCGACTGAATCTTGCGCATCGAACCATGTCTTCCTTTTTCAGATCAGATCAACACAGCAGAAGTTATAGCTGTCTTTGTACAAAGACAACATTTCAGATTATTTGGATTATCATTACTTTTTCAAATGGCTTTTTGGAAATCCGCCTAGGTATCTCCCTACAAAAACCACTGCCAAATACTCATGTTTTGGTATTTTTTCATCTTATTTGAGTTGGGATGCGGTAAGGCCTGTGGCTATGTCTCCATTGGGTTTCTAGCCATACATACAACAACCACAGGTAACTGTTTACACTCTGAAAGTGTTTTTTATTCTAGGCGAGAATCAACCACTGTGTTTGAGCTGGTGTTACTCAGGGTCAGTAACACATAGAGTCATTCTGACACTTGGAACAGAAACTTCAAAGTCTTACCTTTCAGAAAAGGTCAGGCAGTTGTCTGTAACCCTAGCGGTTCAGCCACAGTAAGCATTTTAGTTTGGGTATGTCGTTTTCACCATTTTCTTCAGAAATACAGTAGGTGGCTTTAGAAGAGGTTGGCCCCATTTGTATGTGGTTTAAAATGCGATTCAAATCGGAATTTCTACAAATGCATCTCAGTCGGACTACTCTAGCTGCTCCAAAGAGTTTCGCTCTCTCCTCAACTCCGTCTCTCTAGTCTAAACCAAATGCTAAGTGTCTGAGTCACACCAGCGGAGTGCAGGCATTAGGAACACCCAGAGCCAGTGAAGGAGAGGACGTTCAGAGAGAGAGAGAGAGAGAGAGAGAGAGAGAGAGCCCAAGAGAGACAGGAGAGATCAGTGAATGAAGCCATCAGAGCCGGGTCAAGACCCTGACAGCTGTGCAGTGAAGGACGGTCCACCCTCTGCCTGTCTCAGTACAGACACAAGCTGCGTGAGGAGGGCACAGAAAGCAGATGCATGAGGGTGAGATAGTTAGTGACCTACATACACTATGTATGAACTGCACACAGTATCCATCAGACCTTCACCAACAAAAACTCCATATATACATTCTGAAGATGTCCAAAATGAGGTGAAGAGCAGCACTCGTGTAGTTCAAATATTTGTAATCAATGAACATTTTGCACGGGTTTGCGACGCACATTCTTATCAAAATGCAGGAGATCCACTCTTAACACAAACGAGTCTTACTAATTCAGAGGAGACCATTATAAAATTCTCAAAATATACAATTTATTCAAAATATGTTAATGCAACCATCAATATTTTCCAGTAATTACAAAATCAGTAGTTTTTTGTTAAATATACTTATCCTTGAGGCTTGCAGTCAGTCACAGGCCGTGAATTATACCATCAGAACACAGGTTCGTTTTCAACAGGCGACTCTCCCTTTCTGGCTGATATGACCTCTACACTGTTGACCAGGTTGAGGTTCGGAAAGAAAGATTTGTGAAGTCCACATCAATACGATTCAATTACAATTTTGAATTTGATATCTAGTTAGGAAGCAGAACTGGAATTTGAATTCAGTTGAGCTGAAGCAACTAATACTGACATGAATGAGCTGGAATGAATTCAGTGAAGTAAAATTGTCCAATCACAGCAATAGGCTATCGCTAACTTGAAAGCCTCTGAAAAAAGAAGGAAACAAAATAGGGGAAATGACAATTTCTTTGACTGCGAATGAATGAACTTCTACTTCCTCAAATGTAGCTCAAAAACAAACTGCTTCCCACAAATACATAATCCTCAAAACTAACTACAGTTAAGAATTTCATAGAAAACTCAATTCTGAATCGAACCCAACACAGTAGGTATGATGATGGCATCTGGGTGCATGTGACTTTCCCTGGGGATTTTGGACCTTTGCACTACAAAGTGTGGCACTCATAGTAACCCCCAACAACCATAGGTCTACTATTATTGTTCATTGTTGTGGGTATTTGCATTTCATATTCTTATACGAGTGACAATAATAACACAGACATGGAAATGCCGTTAATGGGAACAGATAAAAAAGGGCTAACGATGCAAACATATTTACAAACTCATCTGGACGCGTCATTGACACTGTACAATAGGGGGTGGGGGGACAACGTGGTAGTGGCATTGTGGGTAATGAACAAGGGGGCCACCACTCTTAAAAAGCTAAGGAAAAGCCTTCCCCCAAAGATTTCAAATGTCCATACCTGTTTTTCTTATTTTATTTATTTATTTTATCATGGAAGACTCTTTGGCACTCATAAGACGATTAGAGGAGCTACTTCTAGTATTTGGTTTCTAGACTGGAGAGTGTGAGTGTTGTGTTGGAACTTCTAATGTCAGAGAACAGTTGTGTCAGAGACCGTGTGATGTACACGGCATGGGGTCGCTACATACCAATCCATGTGTGAAATCATGTTGAAAAAGTGACGGCGTCGTTGCTTGGATTAGTCTTCAAGCATTATAGTCCATGTGTATCTTCGGAATACTCATTACTATACTTACAGTAATACATGACACTATTTTCATACATAACATTTACAGTTTCTGTTAATGAGAAAGTTACAGTACAGTGACTGAAAGAAGAGGAAAAAGCCACACAATGGCCACAAAACAAACAAAAACACTGTTGGGCTCACAATTAAATCTGGAATTGTCCCAGTATGGGTTGTTGTCGTTTGTGTGTTTTCAATAAGCTCTAGACAAAGCAGACAGTAAACCCTAACCTTATTTTGTCAGTTGAACAGTTTGAATTTCCATTTCAGAAGGTGCTTTGCCGGAAGATTCACCGGCTCATCCTATAGGCTATCGCATTCACTCTCCACAGATCATCCAAATAATAAATACACTCAACTTATTTACGAATCATTACATTTTTTTATACATTATTTTCATAAATAAAAAAAAAAAAAAAATGTACAGTATTTTTTCAACAATAGTTGGGTTTTCCATCCAAATGTATGACAAATTGTAACGGAATTTTCAAAAAAATCTGCAAAAGAAAATGCAAAATGTCTTGCAGGCATTGACTGAACTCTATGAAAAACATCGATTAATTTAAAGTTTCTTAATTATCCACAAAGCTACACCATAAAATGGATTACCAGGTGTCACTCTTCAATTCGGCATATACATATAATCTACCGAGCAGTTGCTGTAAGTGAATAAAATGTCAATTCTAGAAGTGAGTTGCCTGTTATTAACCCTACAGCAGTCTTCTTCCATTAAAACACAGCGGTCTAAACCTTCAAATAATGTGCTGTTATTTAACTTACAAGAGAATTTAGTGTATGCCGAGTGCTGACATGCAAAGTACGTCCTACTGATTCGTAATAACGTTTTGCCATGTTTTACGCTCAGGGTGTTAACGTTTGCCAGTAAGTAAGGCAACATGAAATGCACGTTTTTTGAATGGAAACTGAGACAACGGAAGATTCGCTTAACCTGGTTCCACTGCACTTAGTCACATTTACCGTTTATCGATACACCTAATTTTCCACCTCCCCAAGCGTAAAGACTTTTTTGCAATATTGCGATTTTATTTTACTTCACCCCCCAAACTGCATTTTCACTCAGTTTCTTTAATGTGACAATTGAAAATGCGGATAAGAACGGGTGGATGGAAACCCACCTAATGTTTGCTTAAATCATCTATATGGATATAAGTGAATTATGTAGAATATCACCACTGTCAGTCGGTGAGGTGAGGAATAATTTGACAGACAGATGTACAGTTATAGTTTCAAACACTAGTGCAGTACTGTATTCTTTCTTATCATCTTCCGCTGCAGAAATACACTTCCTGAATATTGTAACACTGTTTTATGGCATTCCTTCCCTTTACTTATGCAGCCAGGATTTCAACGTGGAGGATACTTCGGAAGAAATTTCACAGATCTCTTGTTGCTACGTTTTTGATAGGCTGCAGTACAACACGACACCATCAAATACATCCTGTCCTTTCTATGGCCTTTCTGCACATTTGCAAACAAAACAGGAACTTGGTGTAAAAGCAGAACAATGTGGTTTGACAACAACGTGACTCTGTCCTACGCAATATAACACGCCATCCATTTTGTGGGTGAAAAAAAAGGCTCTCTTCTATCTCCTTCTCCACCGGCAAAACCCACGGTATCGTATGATCATCTGTCTTGCCTTTTCCCAGGAGAAATCCTGGAAAAAACTGTCCTTGTTTGCATTCTTGAAGGTGCAGAGGGACAGCAGGGCCGGAAAAAGACTCCCGCTTCTCCCCCTCGCATTCTTTCCATTCCGTTTGGTACAGTAGAGAGACTCCATATTTGAAAAGGAATTTGAATCCCAGCAGGGTCTGAGGGCACAAACGAGCACTGGTTAGTTCCTCTCCTCTCCTCTCCTCTCCTCTTCAAACACTTCAAACAAGCCTGTATTTTCGGAGGAAGGATCTCCAATTTCAGCAGCGGGAGTTAGATGGCAGGGGAAGGTACACGAGGTTCAGGGGAGGTACACGAGGTTCAGGGGAGGTACACAAGGTTCAGGGGAGGTACACGAGGTTCAGGGGACAAGCTTCTACACTTTCGTTGACTTCCTCTCCAGCGTGGCCACAGGACCGCTGACCGCCTCCACAGTAACGGCAAGGGAAGGGAGGCACACAGGAATCTGCTCCATCCTGGCTTTTCTTCCTTTTCTTTGTCAAACAACCGCCACAGGATGGGCGACGTGTTCCAAATGAAAGGTTGGCTCTCCATCCTTTGCAGGCAGGAAGTTGGGTGGGGGAGGGGAGAGCTCAGGTGAGGTACTGGGTACAGGGACACGCTTTCTTCAGATCAGCTCCATCCATCTCTAGTGCCTTCCTCCTCCGTCTCTCCTTCCTTCCTTCATTCCCTCCTTCAGTACTTTCCTCGCTTCCGTCCTCTCTCGCTCTGTGCAATCACTTCCTGTTTTGCGTAAACAAGTCACGTGACTTAACGGCGCTACGACACGCAGCAGCAGGTCCCCGTCTTGGGCAGCTCCTCCTCCACCGGCTGCTTCAGCTTGAGGATGGGCGGGTCGCCGCTGGCCGGCGTGTAGTAAACCGCGCTGCCGTTGGAGGAGACCAGCGGCATGCGCGGGTCCTCCGGGCTGGTTTTGGCGTCGGCGGCGAACGAGTCCAAGGAGCCGTTCCCCAGGTGGCCGTTGAGCAAGGGGCGGTTCAACAGCTTGGCGGCGGACCTCTGTTTCTTCAGCTCCGACAGCGTCTGAGCGCGCTCCCGCGGCCAGGCTTCCTCGGCGGCGGCGGGCTGGGCGGTGACGACGACCGCGGCCTTATCGGAGGACGGTGGCGTGTTGCCGTTGGGGGGCGGCTGTGGCGGGGTGGAGGTTGTGGTGGAGACGATGAGGCCATTCGGTTTGCTGCTGCTGCCGTCTTTGAGGATGGTGGGCTGCTTGGGCTTCTCCGGCTGCTTGGGCTTCTCTGGCTCCACCGGTCCAGCTGCTACTGGCTTGACCTGTGGTAGAACATCAAGAAGGATTACTTGACTCTGTCGATGAGGCTGCTCTTTGGGAAGATGAAATACTCAGGAGGTCTGATTTCAGTGTGATGTCTTGAGCGCTCCAATAAAATGTGATAGAAAGGCCATTCACTCACTATGTTGAAGGGAATTTTCACCCTCAGAGATGCTTAGATTAGATATCATCGATCTGTGATGTTCAACGCATTTCAGGACATTTGTGTTGGGAGTGTTGGGGTTTACTTTTCTGGTGTACCCCACTTTCTCTCAACCTGCCTCATCTACTTCTCAATAGCAATAGTGATTTGCTTATTAAGAGCAAGAGAGAATTTCCAGTTGGGAAAAAAACATGACCCTTACTTTTTTTTCTCTCTCTCTCTCCAAATACTGGCTGCATTGCATTCTGGTCTATTGAGGCTATTATTAGTGCAGAAACTGCTCTCTCTTCCTCTTCTACAATGGATTTCTCCCAGTACGACTGTTGAACCTCGGTGTAAAATGGTGAGTCTATAAAGAAGCCCTCGCTCTTTGATTGTGAGGTACTGACACCATAACCTGACATAGACACATACATTTTAAAAGCAGACTTAAAACATGTATTTTTTTCCAGTGAATTTCCCATGTGTGGGATTAATACAGTTGATCGTATCTTATCTTCACAAGCCTTGGGTTAGCTTAAAATAATGGTGTTAACTGTGTGTGGTTACTGTGTGACGTCTTGAACATATCTATTATCATGCTTATCATCTTTTTTTTGTAATGTTCTTTGCCTATTTGTTGTTGTGGTTTTATCCTGAAGCACTTGAGTCTACACCATGCTACTCCATTGTAGCTGCAAACATCTTTGATGTGACGTGATGTTGTCTACATTTGGCCAGTTATCCACCCAAAATACAAGATATACAGTGTCACCAATTCCTGTCTTTCAAAAGTGTTAAAGTAAATGATTCCCCCCCCCCCTTTAATATGTATAATAATGAATAGGTATACTCAAATTGGTGAGTCAAAAATAAAAAAAAATACCTCAACCTGCCAAAATAAAGTATAAGACAAGCACCAACTTGATCCCTACTCAGTTGCTAAAGATTCATAGGTAAGCTTGGCAACATGAAGACAACGCAGTAATGAGGAGACTCACATTAAGCACCTGGATATTGTCCTGCTCAGACTCCTTCTCTCTCTCTTCCTCCTCCTCCCTCCCTCCCCTCCACACGATGGCCTCCGTCTCGTACTCTTTACGACACAAGTTGTGTCTGTCCGACAGGCTGGCTCGCCGAACCACTTTTCTGCGGACACAAGATGGCAGCAGGCAATGATTAGTGAAAGTAAAGACGCGCTCGGGACACCAATCATGGAAAATGTATTTTCAAATCTAAATTACTATTTTGCAAAAAAAAAAATATATCATAGATCATCTTTTAGGTTGCATTTAGTCCTTTAGTTTTACCTCAGAGTAGCACAGGAAAGGGTAAAGATAGAAATGTGCTGTTGGGCATAGGGCTGATGGTAGCATTACTGTACAAGCAAACATGAGGAAGTGATCCCTATCAGTGACGTCTCACTCTGTCCCAGCACTGAAGTTCCCTGCATAAGATTATGTTTTGCAATTTCCCCATTTATGGGTAAGATTAGCAATGAAGATGAGGCAGCTATTGCCACAATAGGACTCAAGGGAACAACTACGAGGATATTCCTAAAAACTACACAGCAAAACAGAAGTAGATGTTAATGTCTTACTGTATCTGAAAGCCCAACCCAATAAAGGGGAGGCTGAACTGCCAATCAGGGCAGATAAAAAAATAAAAATAAAAATGTAGTAGCAGTGCCACCACCACCAGATGTCAGCACCTACCCGCGACTGCCCGCACTGGATGTTCGCCTACATAGTGAGGTCTTGTGTTTGAGCTGTGACTTCATGATAATGTCGTGTTTGTGCTTCAGATCCAGCAGGATGGCTCTGAACTCCTCGTCCTCACACAGATCTGAAACGGACAAGGATCAAGGACAGAATATATCGACTCCTTTCAAATTAAACGATAATTGTGCTTTGGTGCTCTCTTATTTTGATGAACTGTACACGTGTCTGTGTTTCTGACTCATGCCAGATCTGATATGTTGAATTCAAACAGACCGTATACACAATTTGGATACTTCTTATTCTTACACATTGAATAGAGACAGAAATAAAACCGCATCATTCCTGTGATCACTGTATAGCGATAGACACAGGTCTTCCTGAGCTAGCAGTCTCTCTTAAGTCTTAATGCCTGTTAATATTACACTAAAGTCATACACAACAACACAACACAACACAACACAACACAACACAACACAACACAACACAACACATAACATGACAGATACAAATAAATGTTTAGATTTGGTTCAAGGAATATCTAAAAACAGCTTTGGATGGGAATGAATGTGCTGAACTAGCAAGTCCCCACAGCCCCACAGGTGGACCCATATCATCGGGGTGTTGTAAACATACCAATGGGAGTCTCCTCTAGGAAGGTCTTGGCATTGAGACTTGCTCCATGAGAAACCAGCAGCTCTGCTACATGCATCTGGAAGGCAACAGTGGCAAATTCGATTAGATTAATGGTTTAAAAAGCCTGTGTGTGTGTGTGTGTGTGTGTGTGTGTGTGTGTGTGTGTGTCATGTGTACCTCTGCATGTTTCTGTTGTTCCAGTGTGTGTGCATACATTTGCATAATTGGTGTAGTGTCTGTTGTGCATTTGTGTGCGGGTGCTGACCTGCGTGTGTGTGTGCATAATGTCCCTCCATTCCCCGTTTAAGTGTTAGCCTCACCTGACCCCAGCAGGCTGCGGCGTGGAGTGGCTGCCATCCATCTGAATCCCTTAGGTCCATGCGCGCTCCCCCCTCCAGCAGCAGCTCCACTGCCTGCACGTAGCCATTGGCCGCTGCGATGTGGAGCTAACAAGGGCAGAGAGGGGGAACAAAGATTTGACCGTTTACCAGCAGTGTTGGGCAAGTTACTTTCAAAATGTAATATACTACATATTACTAGTTACTTTCGTTTGAAAGTAATACGTTACTTTACAATATTACTTTCTGTGTAGAGTAACTCATTACTTATTACACTACTTTTGCATTACTTTCACCAAAATAACGGCAGCAGCAGAATGACATCGCCGCCCCGGGAACCATCCCGAAAAATAATTTCAACCACCTTGAAATCATTGTAAACAGTCCAAAAATTCTAAATGTTATTATTTTCCTTTCTTATTGTCATCTATAGTGGTTATTTGCATAAAAACACACAGTTTGATTAGGAAATGATTGTATCTTTTTGAAATATGTGCTTTGATTTAATCAAATGTAACTCAATTCGTAACTTGAGTTACTTGACAAAGTAACTGGTATAATACTACTCAAATCCTATAAGTAATAAGTTATATTACTGAGTTACTGCTAAAAGTAATATATTACATGTAATATGTTACTTTTGTAATGAGTTACCCCCAACACTGTTTACCAGTACACATGATCTGATGGAGTGCTGTAGTTTTCTGCCGTAATCCAGGGTTAGCCTTCATACACAAGTCAGAGAACAATGTACTAAGTCTAACCCACAAATAGTGACTATAGAGGACGTCAGGCTACACCATCATAATCTAGAGAGAATAAGACGCGCAGTAGCATTCACAAGCCGCTTCATCTAAATGTTGTTACAGGGTTGAGTGTGTGAGTGCAGGTATTGTAATATCACTGGACACCTCCAATCACAGAAGTTTCATTGAATTACTTTATTAGATATATTTATTGATAAAGCCTAAATAATAAGAGTGAAACTAAAAAAGCGGATTTGAACCAACAGTCTAGCGATTGTGAGTCACGGCACCTTAACCACTGCGCCAACTGGACACACAGTAGTATAATCGTTACGTCGGTATCACTCGCAGTTTAAGCTAACTCATAGTATTCGCGCAAGACGCGCATTAATGTAGGCTGACATCTTAAAAACAAAACCAGATGCCGACCACACACATAGTGTACGGTAAAACTCATTTAATCGTCAACAGGTATCTAGCAATCAATCCAAGTCAATCCAGCTACAAGCAACAGAACTGAATATTTGTGACTTCTGGTGGCTGAAAACAGAACTGCATCTCCAAGGTGAAATGCCACTGCTACCCTGTCGTGATGCCTGCCCCTGACTAAATGCTGGAGGACAGTGGCGTAGTCTACGTGATACGCAGGTATACTATACGCAGTATATCCACTAGGAAAGCTCCAGGATTTGAGTGTACCCACTTAAAAATGTGCAAGGATATGTAACGTAACAATATATTTTTGTGACAGAACTTTGACTTCAGAGAGTTTGTTTAGCAAATACCAGGTAGATAACTGCAGGGGGAGATGATTTTGTCCAGAGTTCCATGACTACGGTATTTTTATGCTAGGCAGAGAGATAACAATGAAACTATGATCGAAACAGTCATTCTTCTACATTCTTTAATTGTGTTAACGTATTGTGAATGAAATAATGAATAATATTCTGTAATTGTCTTTACTTCTTGTAAATGAAACAGTAATGAATAATAATTAAACAATAATAACAATTCATCAATTTGATGGGGATCCCCTGGAACCCTCATAGCCATAGCCGCACTCCTGTCTTAATCAAAACACATATTCATTTTTCCTATGTCTTAAGCTTGTGGATGCCAGCTCATATCCCTTCTCGTAGCCAGAGCAACTACTACTAGCAGCCAGAAAAATAAAACAAGCTAATTCCTATAATAACTGTCCTCTGTGTTGTTGTTTTTACCTCCGCCAAGGAGGTTATGTTTTCGGTGCCATTTGTTTGTCTGTTAGCAGGATTATGGAAAAAAACTACTGGGCCAATTTTCATGAAATTTTGCGGAAAGGTATAGCATGAGCCAAAGACGAGCCCATTACATTTTGGAGCAGATCCTATCTGACTCACAAAATGTGCATATCATAGCAGACTGGACTATTGGCCTTGGCGGAGGTCTGCACTCTGAGTGCACTTTCTATTTATTTTGTACCTTGGCTGCACACAGTCATACGATATGGATACAGCCGTGAAAGCTGTAGCGATCAAGGAGGAAGCGTGAGGATTTTCATAACTTATTTTGGTCGGAAAACATACTGGCCTGACATTACAAGCATGTTAGTAAGAGGAATATGTTTGGACAATCTCAGCTAGGGATGTTCATCAATTATCGAAAATCGATAATTGATCGTTAAGGAATTGAATCGATCATGTGGAATTTTTATCGATTATTGTTATTATTCATTTTTTTTTTTTTTTGTGTGGACTAGGTTTGGGTGGAATTCGTTCCTCCTCGCCCCACTCCATTGCACAGCCAACTAACGTGAGGTGGAGCTTCATATAGTCTCTAGTTTTCTGGCTGGGCATGGGCCTTTGTGCCAACAAAACTGTTTTAAACATGGGGAATTCACACCGGCAGTGTTGGAGAGGAGACATTGAAATAAAGAGTTCATTGAGGAGAACACGTTGTCTTTCGTATTTTCTGCCATAGGCATTCATTTTGTAAAATATATATATATATATATATATATATATATTATTAATATGATCGATAATCGATAATTGATCGTTAATTTTCCCGATTTTCGATTATGGAAATTTTTCAAATGAACATCCCTAACTCAGCATATGATCTCAGTGTATTACACAGTTGTATTAGTGTCGGGAGACTTGATACAGTACATATGTGAGTGTCTGCACTGGAGAAATGCATACAAGCGATGAGATACGACGATCAAACTGTACTGATCTCTGTGGGGAAATGAGGCTGGCTTGTGCATCGTAAGGAGTACAGACACATGCACTGCGTGTGCATAATGGCCTGTAGTGAATGGGTTGCTTCTTAAATAGATCATTTTGTAATCATTCACTGAAATAAATCTAATTCTTACTACAGGAGGAGGCATGGGCGAGCCAGACGGGAGCAGAGACATCATGTCAAAACAAATGATCCGGAAAAGGGCAATTCTTTCACAGTGACGGGTACAGTAAAAGGTAATTACACACAAGACACATTTTTACAGCCCATTATGCGATATACACACACGCTGTATTCATCTCCTAGGAGGCAGGGAAGAAAGCACAATGCACACAAAAACAATCACTGAAAAAATGGCAATACACTGACTCTTTCAGCAAATCAATCAATATATGCATTTTGGCATTTTATATACCCATTCTATTCTCGGCCACCATCACTTTTTTATGGTTTCATTGTTTATTTTAACCAATAAAAACAGATTGTTGTAATTGTTGTCATGGACAAATTATAGCCTCTTTGAAACACACGCACGCAAGCATGTTCTGGCACCAATCTGAAGTTCGTCTTTCACCTTTCTAACACACTAAACAGAACAACATAATGAAAATATTAAAAAGGGAAAAAACATGAGAAGGCTTTGTTTATGCACTGACTGATTATCCATTTTCTTTTTGATTGTTCTTTCTTTACAGCCACATTCCCCTTGGTCAAAATGAGGACAAATGTTGTGTTCCACAACAGACAGCAGCTTAAGCTTACATAACTTTATAATAGGTCTACTGTACATCTCTTTCTCTCTTCTGCTCTAGTTTGCTTCATCATGGTAGAATGAAGATTAACAGGATGCATAAAGCTAGAGGACAAGCAGCTCCATCATCAGACTAATCAGGCTATGTTCATGCAGCTATTGGTCTGTCACTGCCTTTTCCCAGTATAGCTAAATCCCTGAAACATTCTGAAGGCATCATTAAGGCATTCACATAGGAAAATGTACACTTTCATTTTTCTCAGCATCGCAAGTCGTGTTTCCATTACCCTCACAAATGCGCAAAATCTAAATATCGCAATAGAAATTGGGTAATGGAAACACGTAAATTTCGAAAAACCTCCCAAATATCGCAAAACGTTTTTTCGCTCTCATGAGGTGGTTTTTCAGACGTGTCGATATAGCAGTTTATCGCAAAAGTGTAATGGAAACAGTTTTTTCGCATTAGCACGTCATGTGACCCATCTTCTCCTTTGGAAAATGAAAGGAAATTAGGGAGAAAGGGTTTGATAAGTCGTGGCAAAACCTTCGCAGCAAGTGGAAAACTTTGAAGCAACGCTACCTAGCAGAAAGACGACTGTTGTGCAAAAGCGGAGCCGGAAAATAGATCATGTTTAATGGGAGAAATCGATCCATGCCTGTGTGCGCGTATTTGGCACAGCGGCGAGATGATCGGCGGGATGAAAAGCACACCGGTGCGGTGCTGTTGACTGAAGTGATTAATACATTACACACGTTTCAGGTGCAATGTTATAATTATAATACACGATATTCTGCCTATTGCACCATATCAGCCTTCCCCCCCCTCCTCCATCTCTAAAATGGGACAAGTTGTAGGCTACCTTTTTTCCTCTGCCTGTCAGTCGCGCTCACTGCATTCACCGCAGCCCGCAACATGTTCTTTTGAATTGATAATCAGGCTCGTTTATATGCGTTGTAACTTCATGTGGTAATTTGCATTGACCATTGGTTGGATTTGAGCATGCAGGGGACGGGATATGGGGCAGATCCGCGTGCGTAATCACTGTGGCAGCTGCTGGTAACGGGAATTGCGAAACTCAACTTCAATGGAAACGCCTACAAGTCGCAATTGTACATTGTCGAAGTTGTAGAAATATCGCAATTATTTTGCGAAAAACTGTAATGGAAACACAGCTACTGTCTGCATCAAACATCAGCACCACTGGATGCTCATCCTCAACAGTTTCTAAAGATCAACCTTAACACACACTCGGTGGCCACTTAATGGCATACACCTCCTCGTTTCTATTCAAACAGGTCACTCCTCCAGACGAGTTGAGTCATGTGGCTGTGACTTGGTATAAAACCTTTCTCAATTCACTTTCATGTTCTTTCTTGTGTCCTCCGTGATGCGTGTGATGTAATATCTAATGGCCAATGGGTGATTCTAAAACCAAAGAACGCAAGGACAGAGGACAGATAAATATTCCAGAAGTTGACCTTCCAACTGAGGATCCGATCGGGTGGTGACTTGAACAGATGGGAAACGCAGAGACAGACAGACAGACAGACAGACAGACAGACAGACAGACAGACAGACAGACAGACACACACACACACACCGCACAATGTCTTACCAGTGTGGCTCCCTGGGAGTCTTGTTGGTTGACCTCCACTTCCTGTCTCAGCAGCTCCTGGATATCTCCCAGCAACCTCCTCTCTGTTGACGCTCGTGTCTCGTTGATCATCTCCTGGGTGATGCCTGTCAATCAAACACACAGGCACAACACACACCTGTCAATCAAACACACAGGCAGAACACACGCACCTGTCAATCAAACACACGGGCAGAACACACGCATGTCAATCAAACACACAGGCAGAACATGTTGGATGCCCGTCACAGCGGGCAGACAGCCCCCCTGACATCTGAGGCACACAGAGAGACAGAATGAATGCAGATGCACATTGTATGAAATATGCTATATCTATATACATAAAGGTTGCCTTGATGATGCCTAGATGTGGCGGAGCGTGGGGCACAACATAAAAATGCTGGTGCATAAAAATGACCTGAAAAAGTAAACTTTTCTTTTCTTATTCTTCCTTATCCCCCCCTCAGATTGACAGCCATGAATTCATGAGATCACACTGAGGGTTTTGAATAGGCCTAGTTATGATTCATTCCAGTCAAACTTCTTCTTCTGTATTCTGCAGATATGAGGGAAGTTTAAGCTTTGAAATAAAAATGATCAAGTTTGAAATGTTTTCACATGCCAGCAGCAATACCCAGATTGAATATACAGTATCCCCCCTCCCAGTGTAACTATCAATGATGCTCAAAGTACCCCACTTCCTTGTAGTTTTGTGGTACAAGTCTCAGAATGTCATCTGTCACGATGGCTCTACATTCCACCTCTAATCCAGCAGCGAGGCTGCACTCTGTGCCCGCCACGCTGCACGCTGTGCCCGCCACGCTGCACGCTGTGCCCGCCACGCTGCACGATGTGCCCGCCACGCTGCACGCTGTGCCCGCCACGCTTCACGCTGTACGCTGTGCCCGCCACACTTCACACTGCACGCTGTGCCCACCACGCTGTGCCCGCCACGCTGCACGCTGTGCCCGCCACGCTGCACCCTGTGCCCGCCATGCTGCACGCTGTGCCCGCCACGCTGCACGCTGTGCCCGCCACGCTGCACGATGTGCCCGCCACGCTGCACGCTGTGCCCGCCACGCTTCACGCTGTACGCTGTGCCCGCCACACTTCACACTGCACGCTGTGCCCACCACGCTGTGCCCGCCACGCTGCACGCTGTGCCCGCCACGCTGCACCCTGTGCCCGCCATGCTGCACGCTGTGCCCCCCATGCTGCACGCTGTGCCCGCCACGCTGCACGCTGTGCCCGCCACGCTGCACGCTGTGCCCGCCACGCTGCATGCTGTGCCTGCCATGCTGCACGCTGTGCCCGCCACGCTGCGCCCGCCATGCTTCACGGTGTGCCCGCCACGCTTCACGTGGAGAACGAGGCCTCCTATAACTCCACTGTGTTGTGTTATATTGCCCAGAAAACTTAGAGAAAAAGAAGATTCGCATGAATGAAAACAGCCTGTCACTCAAAACTGTGCCTCTTACATTCTGCATGTGGGTAACAATGCTAATTTCTCAGACGAATGCACTCGTCTGATAAATATGAATATGGATGTGTTATACATTAATTAAGAGGTCAACTTAATCTGGCTGTTCTGAATTGCATAGCTTTTGAAGTGGCACTACAATTACAAACTAAATCACAGTTCCAAATTAATGGTTTTTATCACAAAGAAAAGTTTGATCACTCTGAAGTTTAGGTTCCTCGTCCATGGGAGCATAAAATGATGTGCCTACTGTGACTGTAAAATTGATATACAGTCATAATAAATGCCTTCAGGACATTCAAAACTCTCAAACGTTTTGCAATTACATCCTCACACATCAGAAATTATTCTGATGATTTCATAAATCGCCAAATCATGAGACAACTTGGTCCGTTGTCCACTAATTTTTCTATCAAGAGATGCTCAAGAGATGCTCTAGCAACAGACGCTAGAGAGCCCATGGGTTTTAGCATCCTTGCTAGAGCGTCTGCCTCCCATGCGGGAGGTTCTGAGTTCAAATCCCAGCTGCAGCGGATGTTACAAAACGCAGGTTACACTATCAGAAAAATCAACTCTAACTGTTGGCGACACGCGTTACATTTCTGATCCCACTTTCTTGTTTTATGATGTATTTTTCTTAGTCCTGCAGTTATTGAGAAACCAAACACAGACAACCTGAAGGCTGACGTCACATCAAGATTTTCTCAAGCTCTTTCTCGACACACTGTGTTAGGAGGTGTATCTGGGTCACTGCAGTTGTTTCTAGTCACGTCTCCTGGCACGCAATCCTTTTGTCGTAGGGAAACGCATTTCTCTTAAATCTTCTACACAGATCCCACAGTTTCAGCCATGGTCCACATGAATGGTGAGCTGAAGTCATTTGGTATTTGCTCCCTCACTCTCCTCTGGATCACAATCATACCCAGATGAGCACTTTGAGGAGGCGGGATCGGGAAGGTGACACTCCATTTTGTCGAATCTGATGTAATCCATCCCTCCAGCTACTGTACTACTCATCTGTCTGTCTTCTGTTCTTTCTGTCAGTCTCCAATAGTGGAACATAGGGCTGGCTGGGCCATATGGTTGAAGTCAATATGATGATAATCATAAAGATTTTTCCCCGGGATCGATATACAGCATTACGATATGGGCATATGGCTCATGTATGCAAAATCTTGTTAAATACAGTACAGTTGAACTGAATGGTAATGTTAGGTGTGATGTCAAACAAAATAGAAATATTCAAATAATATTCATTAAAAAATGTTTCATGCTTTATTTTGTGTAATAAAAAGGAAAGAAAAAAGTGTTTTGAGTCAAATTTGCTTATCGTCAATTTAGACAGCAGAATTGTGTAATTGTGTAACATGATATTACGATATCACATGCTGTATAACCATACCATCACGATACGATTCCGCTAAAAGACAATAAAAGGATAATATTGAATTACTGCCCAGCCCTAAACCAAACCTCTCCACTGGACACATTGCACTCCCATCTGTATCCATTTTGAACAGGCATAGGCTGGGTCTGACCCATCTAGCTTATGTTCCCCATTCTATTCCAACTGTCCCACGCCAGGTGAGCTCCCACCAGGTGAGCTCCCACACCAGGTGAGCTCCCACCAGGTGAGCTCCCACGGGGGCTCAGCAGATGAGCTGGGCGCTATGGGACAGGAAGAGTCAGAACAGTCGTTGCTGCATATCACATGCTCTGTGTGTGTGTGTGTGTGTGTGTGTGTGTGTGTGTGTGTGTGTGTGTGTGTACACGCTAGTACACACACACACACACACACACACACACAAAACAGTCTAATTTCTTTAGACAAAATTAATGAATACAGTATAATGTAGCTTCTGTCACTATGAGATTTCCCCATTGTTTGTGCATCTATTATTGTTTGTGTTCAATGATTTTTTTGTCTAAATGTGAACACAAATAAAGATATTAAAATGTGTGTGTGTGTGTGTGTGTGTGAGTGAGTGAGAGAGAGAGAGAGAGAGGAGGGGAGGGGGGAAGCAGAGCACCTGTGTGCCCATCTCTGCAGTGTCCCTGGAGAGGGTAGTCCTACCCAGCAATACAGCGCTGAGAACATGAAGGGAGCAATTAGCAGCACTGTGCTGCCTCTGATCAGCTTATTAATCATTCTTCTCACCTACTGCACCACTCTGTACCTACTGTACTGTACCACTCTGTACCTTCTGTGGCTGGAGACATCCTATATCGTAAGCTGAGAGCACACGTCAGGCTCACTGTCTCTTCTTTTTCCTCCCCCCTCTACAAGCAGCACTCTCTCTCGCCTCACTTACACGGTTCAAACATCAAACGATTTCACTCGACACTTGAATAACGGAATTTTCTAACCTTTACTTATCCAGAGAATTTTGACTGAGTGATCACTCATGATCCTTTTTCCAGTAGCACACTCCTCCTTCACATCCACACAGTCACACACAAGCACAGCTGGGTGTGCTGCCTGGTCCAGCCTCTCAGTCTTCTACTGTGGGCCACTGAGTGGTTTGCACTGGAGCAGTCGGGGTTAAGTGCCTTGCTCATGGGCAGCTTGTTGAGGGAGAGGGGAATTTTCCATGTCACTCTGGTCATGTCGTCACAAGACATTGGCTGGTGTGTTGCTAACAGGTAAGTATAATTACAAATACAAGAAGAAGAAGAAGAAGAAGAGAACAACACTTTGACAGAAGCTTATGTTGAGGAGTGTGATTTCTACTCGAGGTCGGTCCATCTGTCACCCTGTCTCTCTTTCAGTCACTCACACTTTGTTTCACACACACAGCACGTAACAGGATGTGAGTTGCCAGATCTGCATGAACTGTATAAACAGCGGTGCCTCAGGAGGTCCCTGAAGGTCATCAAAGACACAAACCATCCCCACAACAGCCTGTTCTCCCTGTTGCCCTCAGGGAGAAGATACAGGGTCCCAAAAGCACGCACAAAACGCTTGAGGAACAGTTTCTTCCCGCAGGCCACGAGACTCCTTAACATACACAAATAGTGTAGTAGCCGTACTGTACCGTACTGTAGCTGCTACCATTACATATGTCTAATGTTTAACTGTATGTTTAATAAGGAATATGCTATTTGCACCCGTATGTCAAATACGCCGAATTTAAAACGCTGAGTTTAATTGTATGTTTAATAAGGAATATGCTATTTGCACCTATATGTCAAATACGCCGAATTTAAAATAAGCACGGCTAAAGTATGCACAGGACATGTGCACCTATGTGCAGTGAATATGCCACTGTCTCTGACTTGTCTTATCACTATACTGCCTTATTGCTTGTTGTGTCTCTTGTTGTTTTTGCACTCATATGCCCTGCTATATTTGTACTATGTTGTAAACGGAGTCCACAGCACAATAATTTCACACGTGATACTTGTACCATGGAGTGACAATAAAAATCTTGCATCTTGAACATCGCACACACACGCACACGCACACACACACACACACACACACACACACATCTGAAACAGACTGGACTCCCATTTGCATTTTAATGTGTCGAATATATATGCATCCACTCTAACTCTTTTTCAAACACTGTCACATGCGCACGCACGCACGCACACACACACACACACACACACACACACGCACACACACACACACACACACACACACACACACACACACAGTGACGCAGCATGAATATACAGTATTTCAATCTGCATCCCCTGGGGAATTCGAGAGCTATGAATATCTTCCCAGCTCCCCAAGGTGTCAATCACAGAACCTGGCTGGGACACGGAGCGCTCCCCAGGTTCTCGACCCCACCGCCACCTTCCAGAGCAATCTGTTCCTGTGGCTGGCACACTTCTTTAAAGCCTGCAGAAGCCAACACTAACTATTCCCCCACTACAGGAGCAAGGTCACCTGCAGATGTTCACTGTGACAAAAGGCTTTTTAGACGTTAAAGAGACTCGTCGAATACACTTGATCGTATTTCGATTCCACTCACATGCAGTGGTTTTAAAGATTGTGTACCTGAAAAAGAATGCATGTATTTATATCTGTCTTGCGTTAGTAGGACTCTCATCTCAGCTTCCCCAAAATATACAGTATGTTGTAAGTGAACTGTTTAAAAGGTTCTATCAACAGGAGGATGGTGATGGTACAAGTGAGTGTTAGGGCCTGTGTCCACCTAGCGTCTTTTCCTCAGGTCCAGCGTCTTTTTTCAGTTGTTTCCAATGGGGGGAGATCGTATGCGGGCGCACACGGACGTCTAGAGAAAGTGCGCTGCACCCAGCGTCTATTTTCAGAGCGCTCCGGCGTTTTTGTGCGCCGGCTCCCAGCGCTCCCAGCTGAAAATATTTTAACTTTTCAGAAAGACGCTGGTGTCGGGTGCTCCTTTTCTGGCAGCTAATCATATGGAGAAACTATGGCAACAGAGACAGAACGGCTCAATTGTGGGAGCAGATTGGCTAGACACTTAATATTTCTGGTGAGTGTTGTGCTTACTGCTTTTAATAACGTAGCCTACCTGTGTTGTTAGCTTGCTAGCTGTCAGCTATCAAGCTACTACCGCACTGAACTAACGTTAGTTTCAGACTGCTTCCTTGTATATTGTGCGCTGGGATCAGCGCTCCCCAGCGCACTCCCAGCGTTTAACAGTCGGAAAAAGACGCTAGGTGGACACAGGCCCTTAGCTGACATTATACTGAAGAAAAGAGACAAAGCACAATCCTTGCAACTGCTGAAGTATGTGGAAACAAAGCATTACGTCATTTATTGCATGTGTGTCTGTGTGATCAGCTCCCAAACTTGTTGGAGGACCCACAGATAGATAACTGTTTTGATCAAGGTTCTGTCCAAGGACCCCAAGTTTAGGAATCACCTGACGAATGGGGCAAAGTGAATGAAATAGCAACCGATCCTCGTTGATGAATGCAACATTTTTCACATCTAAAGAATGTTGCGGAATGCATGTGTCATACTTTGAATAAGCGTTGTTGTCTTGGTATTTTAATCATCCAAACTTTGTATTGGCTTGAATGGCCCCTGTTCCAGCACAGTGCACATTAATGAGGGCAAACTGATGCTTGAGTACGGAGATTGAAACGTCTATTTTTCCACAGTCATGTGACGTAGCGGGAATACCAATGTGCTTGAGTCATCCTTTTCCAATCTGTATCTTCTGCTCCGAGAGCAGAACAAACCTCCAGGGTGACATTTCTTCAATCATTGATAATGTAGCCTACCTCTGTTAGCCATAGCTGTCTGATAATGTACCTCTGTTAGCCATAGCTGTCTGATAATGTACCTCTGTTAGCCATAGCTATCTGATAATGTACCTCTGTTAGCCATAGCTGTCTGATAATGTACCTCTGTTAGCCATAGCTGTCTGATAATGTACATCTGTTAGCCATAGCTGTCTGATAATGTACCTCTGTTAGCCATAGCTGTCTGATAATGTACCTCTGTTAGCCATAGCTGTCTGATAATGTACCTCTGTTAGCCATAGCTGTCTGATAATGTACCTCTGTTAGCCATAGCTATCTGATAATGTACCTCTGTTAGCCATAGCTGTCTGATAATGTACCTCTGTTAGCCATAGCTGTCTGATAATGTACATCTGTTAGCCATAGCTGTCTGATAATGTACCTCTGTTAGCTATAATAATGTACCTCTGTTAGCCATAGCGGTCTCATAATGTACCTCTGTTAGCCATAGCTGTCTCGATGATGTCCAGTGTTGGGTCGTCCTCACAAAGGTCATAGGGCATGTTGCCGTCAGAGTTGACCGCCAGCAGATCTGCACCACTGTAGGAGGCAAGCGGACAGATGATCGGAATACAGAACAGACTACATGAAATACACATAATGGACTAATAATTTGCAGAGGCACATACTGGTTCTGAATGTACCATCATGTTCAAGATGAGGACTACAGCAGGAGAGTTGTTCACATTAAAAAAGGGGCAGATAGAAGGGTAAAGTCTATTTTATTTTTTCTATAGGTCGCTCTGTCGGTCGGTCGGTTGGTTGGGTAGTCGGTACTCAAAAATGTCCCCACCCTTTGGCAGCCACAGTTTTCGCCCTAGGAAGCTGAAATTTGGCATGGAGGTAAAGTGTGTGTGTGTGTGTGTGTGTGTGTGTGTGTGTGTGTGCGTGTGTTTGTGCTCAAGTGGCTAAAAGGGGGTGGTGGGGGGTCCCGACATGCAGGGTGGCAGGCGGAGGTCCCGCCCTAATCTGCCTGTGATTGGGTTGCGTTTAGGCATGAGTGGGTTGCGTTGAGCAGTGGTGATTGGTTGGGTTTAGGCATGAGGAGTGATGATTGGTTATGGTTAGGGTAACATATCAGTGTAAGCCAATCAGATGCAGAGTAGGGCAGGTCCTGCCCCTGCCACCCTGCATTTTGGAAAGTTGATACATTGAAATACATTTGCATTGCATATTGGCTGCTAAGATTTTAAATCATGATATGAACCATACTTTCCCACTGTTGAAATCTTGCAGCAGGCATTGCAGAAGAGGTTGGAACCGTTTTCTCTTCAATGTCCCCAAACAGTCCATCATCCACCCCTCGATTGTTGAGTTATTTCGCATAGGTTATATGTTATTTTATTTTTGTTGATGCAGTGTGTGGGGTTGGCATTTTCTTCTACTGTTGACTGTTTTTCCATCATTTTCTACTGCTTCAGGCTGTGTACTCGGTTGTTTTCTGCTCAAGAGCCGCTCACCAAAAGAACACACTGAAGGAATCTCTGCACTAAATGACAATTCAGCAACAAAAAATCCCAGTAAATATCTGACCCTGTGCGTGTGTGTGTGTGTGTGTGTGTGTGTGTGTGTGTGTGCGTGCGTGCGTGCGTGCGTGTGTGTGTGTGTGTGCGTGCGTGTGTGTGTGTGCGTGTGCGCGTGTGTGTGTCTTACTGTGCAATGAGTATCTTGACCAGGCCTGCGTGGCCACAGGTGGCAGCAGCGTGCAACGGCGTCCACAGCTCGTTGTCCTGAGCGTTGACACTGGCCCCGCGGCCAAGCAGGATCTTCACCATCTCCTCATAGTTGTCTATACAACACTGGATGGAGAGAGAGAGAGAGAGAGAGAGAGAGAGTTGAGTTGAGACAGTTAGGCATCGTGAAAACACTGGGAGAGAGACAGAGGGTGGGTGTGAGAGAAATGGAGACAGACAGATTGAGGAAGCAGAGATGGATAAATAATTACTGTGGTGTATGCATAGTATAATATTGTATGCGATGCATTTATAACATTTTATATTCACTTTTTGCACTTTGCACACTAGGTATTATATTTTTATATTGTTTTAGTGCAATTATTTTTGTCATTATAGTATGCCCTATGTATGCACTATTTTTTCTATTTCTTCTTTTTAAACTTTTTTGTACCTCACCTGTCGAGGGACTACGGATGGAAATTAGCTAAGGCTATGATCCGGCACATTTACATGCAAATGTTCATTAATGTTGCACTGTCCCTGAAATAAATAAATAAATAAAGTAAATAGTAAAAAAATTTGTATTATTAAGTTGTTAAATTATGGTTGTCTTGACTGTGAATGTAGCTGCCATAACAAAGTCATTTCCTGTAAAGGATCAAAGGATCAATAAGCTCTCTATCATCCTCATCATCATCAAAGACAGAGACAGACATGAAGGAAAAGCGGAGAGAGAGAGGAGAGGGAACTGGGGAAGGAAGGACCAGAGAGAGATGAGAGATGAGACAGACAAAGATAGGACAGCCTAACAGACAGTTTACATTTTGCAGTGCATCAGTAAAACATTTGGGCGCCTTTTCCATTTCAGCAAAATCATCAATGTGTAATTGCTTTGGTGACAAGGGCAGCAAAAGACACAAAAAGAAGCACAGTTTTCGCCCTTGTTGGGAGAAAAGTGGAATACTTGATGAATAACGGCGGGAGCTATTTTATCGTATTTTTCAGCCTAGTGCACCATGTGATTCATACTGTGAGTAGTCAACTGTTGCATTGAGTGTGTACGCTTCAGTGCCTTATATACAGTGTAGGAAACAGATGAAAAGAGACTCATTTGTCACAGCACAAACGAAGGAGTCCATGCAGGAGTCATACCCACATCTCTACTAAATTCCTCTAATAGCGCATTGCACTGCACACATCGAGCCCCTTGGGACACAGTCTTTCTGTCATCCAATTTGTGCGGATTGTATCCCAGAATGCAAGGCAATACTGTAAACACACCCACAATTCACAGAGAGAGAGACTAGGGATGTCAACGGTTAACCGTTAATCGATTAACCGTCGCTAACGTCGTTGTTCGGTTATTGCTGTCGGTCTATCAGTTAATATATATATATATATTTTTTTTGTCTATTTACTCAATGAGCTCATGCCCAAACAAGGCGTGTCTATTTAGATGCTGAAATGTTAATGCTTTTTGTGTTAGAAATTCTAA
>NC_139649.1:12513919-12523919 GCF_964638095.1 Poromitra crassiceps | reverse complement strand
TTTGTGTGTGTGTCATCATGGCAACATGTGCTCCCAGAGACACCTATTGTAGCAGGAATGATCACAGAAGTGGTTTAGACTACTTTGCCAGGTGTTTATAGTCTGTGATTTTGCGAACATGATTGCGTCAAAACTGTGCAAGACGCGGTCACAAAATGCTACAGGTGTGGAGTTGACATGAAAATGAAGGTCGAGTTTGAAAATGGGAGTAATCCTAACAAGGGGGGCCGGGCCCCCCCACATTGGGCCAACTTAGAACTGGTTCACTTTCTACACCCACTGGCCAAAAGGAGGTGTGGCAAAGGGGGTAGCCAATGACAGCGCTATGCACTACAGCAGGGATACTCAACTTGCTTTGCCCGGGGGCCACTTTTGTGAAATGATAGAAGGCCAGGGGCCAGTTAATAAACAAACAATATACATTTTTCTGTAGCGGATTGTAGGTTTTTGGGGTGTCAGCCAGAGTTTAGTCTGACAATGTTGTGCACACCGGATAGTTAGTTAGGTTAAGTACATACATAAGTGCCTGGGTAGCAAGCAGACGGCGGTATTTGACAATTTAGCAGCTAAATCATAGATTATTGAAAGATATTCCATATTCCAGACTGAAATGCTATAACAGAAGTGGAGTATTGACCAGAATGACATGAACATTTGGACACTTATTCAGCGGGTATCTTGCATGTTGCGTTCAGGTGCACTGCATGTGGCCCACGGGCCACCAGTTGAGTATCACTGCACTACAGAGTGCGCTCTAGTTGTCTACTTGTCTGTCCATTGAGAGTGACTAACGTCATCATCCAGACCATGATGCTGTGATGCATGATGCTGTGTCTAGAGAGGCTCTGGCTCTGATAAGAGGACTAGAGCAAGAAGAAAGTCGACAAGTCAATGTGCTGTAATATGTCTGTGAATGGCCTGACGATTTGGGAAAGAATAAGGCAGAAAGTAGGAAATCCATTCTTGCAAAGTTCATTATTTCGTGATTACAAGCTCATTCCACTTCAATTACGATGAATCATTGCCTTATCTTACTGAGCAATCCTCTCCATCTTTAGTGGGCAGGGCTCCAGTATAGGGACAGGAAGTGGCTATGAGTCATGGCGATTAAAGACACAAATTGTGAGCCAATGAAACATTACGTACACCGACAACGGAGTAGACGTGAGTGAAAATCTGCAGGTCAAGGGAGCTGATTGGATGAGGTGGGTTTGAAAGCTTTGATTACCTGCTGCCACTAACTGACTCTAATCAGCCAGTGAAAATTGTCAGGAGTCCAGGCGAGGTCCGGCTCAGCAAAGACCCTTGAACTTTGACCCCTGCCTCTGCCAGAGGAAAGGCCTAATCTACTCTATTCATGTCCCACGTCACAATGGGCTAATTTTCTCAATAGTGAGTGACAAATGACAGAAAAATTATACATATATTTTTGGATGTCAGAAAACCCGAAAGTGCCATTTCACAACAGACCTTCAATTCTTTCCCCTGCAAACGAATTCCTCCAAGCGATAATTTAATTCGATTTCAACCACAACAGAGATGGTGATGGTGACGCGAGACTTGAATGCTAACAATTCTAAGAGACTAGACTTGTGTTATTTTACACTCTGCCCCGCTCAGCCCAAGAAGCCCGACTGACAAAATGTGCATATCATAGCAGACTGGAGTATTGCCCTTGGCAGAGGTCTGCACTCTGCGGTGTCCATTATCAGAAATTAATGTACGACGCGGAGGCACAAACCGTCCAAGGCAAAGCCGAGGACGGTTGCTTCCCGCGAAGTACATTAATTTCTGATAATGGACACCTCGAAGTGCATTAACCCGCTTATACCAAGGTCACTTTGCCAAAGAAACAAATCAAGACCATTCATTTATATTTTCATGCATTTTGCAATTAAAATCTAGTTTTCATAACCTTGGATATGAGTTGAGAAGTGGCGAGACAAAATAGTCCCCTCGGCTGCTCAAGATTATCATTGGAGAAAATGGCCGCTTAGTGCCTGCACCTGGCAGAATTTCTAACCCATAAACAAACTAATAATTTGGCCATTTGTATGTAACATACAAATTAAAGCGAACGGCAATGTCTAAGAATGCAACGCCATGTAACTGGCTCGTTAAACTCGCATTCCAGGGAATTGCGTTAACGTAAGTGAGACGTAAGTGGCGCGCGCCGCGCTCGGAGGAGAGTGAAAATCATCTGAAGCTTTATATGTTGGAGTCCAGGTATGTTTTGTAGCTACAAGGAAGTATCTCAGTGTGTTGCTGTTAACTGCCCATTTCGTTGTTTTCTTTTTGTTGATCTCATCTTTTCCCTCTTCGACTTGATTTGTAATGTATCAGTGATACAGGCAGCGAGCGCTCTTGCAAAGCACCTGGCTGGCTCGCTGCAAAGTTGTAAACAGAGCTGGTTTGACAGCTGACAGCTGAGAGCCGGCTTCTGCCAACTGTCAACATCAGATCTCCGAAAACGACAGATTTCTAAATAGCCATTATTTTTGATAAACTGAGCACACAGGGGTCATCTAAAATAGTTACTTTGACCGACTCCATTTTTTTCTAAACTTATAAAAGGGCCATATTAAACCTTAACGGTGGTATAGGGCTCTAAAGGCTCTGTCGTGATCCTGGCGCATTGATATGTACGATGAACAGACCATTTGACTGGAACTACTTAGCTAGGTGTACATTATCACTGTACATTATCACAAATTAATGGACACCCTGCAGCCAATCAGAATCGAGTATTCACCCAGACCATGGTATAATAGTTGTTAATGTTATTACTGTTAATGTACAAGTACAAGTAAAAAAAAAAAAAAAAAAAAATACTAACCTAAACTAAACTTGTACCACTGTTCCTTCAGAAGTTGTAGTTGCCATAGACTGTGCTCCATAGTTGATTGCTCTATTGCTGACAAAAATGTGTTGTTGTAAGTCGCTTTGGATAAAAGCGTCTGCCAAATGACGTAATGTAATGTAATGTAAAAGTACATATCTATTGTTTATGTCAAGTGAGAGGTGAGAGGGTGTAGACTGACAAACCTACGTAGAGACAGAGAGCTATAGGCACAAGCTCACCTGATGCAGAGCGGTGAGACCATCTTCATTGCAGAGGTCTGGACTCACATTGTTCTTCAACAGGTAGCGTACTGGTGGAAGGAGAAAGGGAGAAAACGCATAAGGAGGTGCAAGTTGCAAACAACAAACCATGGGCAACATTTCAATTTGAATATTAGGTTCCTTTTATGTCGTCCATTGCAATGACTCTCTCTTGCAGATGAAGCCAGATGTAGCGGCCACACGTTGCTGCACACACTTCACGTGCACTAATGAAGTAACAGTCTGTCTGCATGATGCTTTTGTGGCTGAGGATTCCAGTTAGTGCTCTGTGCTGCAACCAGTGTTGGGCAAGTTACTTTCAAAATGTAATATACTACATATTACTAGTTACTTTCATTTGAAAGTAATAAGTTACTTTACAATATTACTTTCTATGTAGAGTAACTCGTTACTTATTTCACTACTTTTGCATTACTTTTACCAAAACAACAGCAGCAGCAGAATGACATCGCCGCCCCGGAACCATCCCGAAAAATACTTTCAACCGCCTTTAAGTCAGAGTAAACAATCCAAAATTCTAAATGTTATTCTTTTCCTTTGTTATTGTCATCTATAGTGGTTATTTGCATAAAAACACACAGTTTGATTAGGAAATGATTGTATCTTTTTTAAATATGTGCTTTGATTTAATAAAAATGTAACTCAATTTGTAACTTGAGTTACTTGACAAAGTAACTGGTATAATATTACTGAAATCCTACAAGTAATAAGTTATATTACTGAGTTACTGCTAAAAGTAATTATATTACATGTAATATGTTACTTTTGTAATGAGTTACCCCCAACACTGGCTGCAACACACGCCTGTTCATATTTCAGAAAGAAGACGCATCTCTGCTGCAGCCCAAAGAGATGAAAGATGCATTAATATGTTACATACAGCCTACAGGTGTGCTGTGGTGCAGATCTGATAGCTTATCCTGCAGTACTCGATCCTAATGACACCAATCAATCTGCAATCCATTAATAGCCCTGCCTCGTAGCGATGTATCCAGCACGCAGGAAGTTAGACTAATCTATCAAATGATCAGCCAGACCAGGACGTCATCCAACTGACCTTGGAAATAGGTGGCTGACGGACGGGTGCGTGGGGGTTATAGGGACAGTTGGGGACTGGTAATATAATGAGGTTTGAGGATTACACTATTTGTCAGGCCTAGTGGTCCAAACAGATAAAGCCTCACTCTGGAAGCTAATTTACAGAATATCAGCTATCACAGGGCAGGCTGCTCTGGCCCGGTCTGCCTGGCTGCTAACACGGCTAAACGTGCTGCTAGCCCGATCAGGAAGCAGTGGTGGCAGGCACACATCACCTTCCCCCACATCACTAGCCCGTGTGTTTGGCAGTGTGTCGGTATCTGTCTTTATGTCACAGGAACAAAACAAAAAAACAAAAACATAAATCAGGTCAAGGCACAAGCTGGAATAGAGAGATGAGAGAGATTTGGGATGATAATTATAAACGAGCGGGAAATGCCACATGCAGGCATGCATGCGCACACGTACACAAACGCACAACACACACACACACACACACACACACGCGCGCGCACATACACACACACACACACACACACACACACAAAGACAGACGCCTGTACAAATACATCCACGCATGCACATACAGTACATGCAGCTGGACAAACACGCAAACAGTGCGAATGAATACAAGTATGGATGCATACTGTACACATGAATGTAATAATAGCTTGTACACACACACTGCTTTAAAACATAGCCCTCTGCAACGGGCAACTAACAAGTAACCACACCAAAGAAGAGTAAATAGACAAGACAAGTCATGTCAACAAGAAGAACAAGAAGGCAAATGGAGAAGGTAGTTGGTAGTCGTCGTGCACAATGACTGTTGTTGACCGTGCTGGGGGAGTTTCTCGTACGTGTCGGAGAGTTGGACATAATAAGTACTGCTTGCCAATAGCTGCAGCCGGTCATTTAGGAAACAAAGTGCGCCTTGCGAGAGACCCACTTTGTCAAGTATTGACATCACAAGCACAAAGTGTGGCTGATAGAGCACTTCTTCTAGCAAAAAAACAGAATGATGAAAGTGCACCGATAATCAGTATCAATCTGAGCATTATCCCACACTGCCTCGGCACCAGGGCCTATTAGACCACTTCTGATGAGCATCGACGTTAGCATCCAACTGTCATATTTCACTTTGACAGACTATATTCTGCTTTATCAAGGTAAAATCCACACGAGCCCAGGAGCAACAATCTCTAACATCAGCCACCCTACAGTCACATTTGTGTATGAGGTTTTAAAAACCAAGCAAAGTGAGCTGTAGCGACTACGGGTGCCCGGAGCAGTCAAAATTGATGGTTGATCGTTCGTGCGCTGCAAGAGTTATGTGTGGCAAAAAGTGAAATATCGCTGAGAGGGCTCAGAGACTTGGAAAGCGAGGTTATGCAGTAAACAATATAGAGTACATGCAGAGCCTGACTTTATTATATCAATGCCACCATCTCTGCTGTCTATTGGACATTTAGAGTGTTGTGCTGTAAATGTGTACTATCTGTCCTGGATTGTAAACACGTAAAAACTGCCATGTAAAAGGAACTACTTTTACTTTTTTAGAGTAAAACCCACTGACCCTTTCACTTAACTACTCCCCCAGTGGTAGATAGACCAATCCTGCCCTAGCATTAGCTAATATGACAAAGCATTTTTCAGCGTGTTTTGTGGGTTTTTCATAAACGATGACTGTGGGAGTGAAAAAAAGGCTGAGACAACATGCATGGGGTCAATGTAATAGTTAGTAGGAGGCAAAGTGCTCAAAGATGTTTTGTATTTAACCAAAGTAAGACGTTGCACACTGTCGCTCGCTGGCATCCACATCATTACACAGAACAATGCATGTTTACATTTGTTCTAAGGTAAGCAGCTTATTGAAATACATGTCTGATTCATCATAGCATAACATCGCATCTAATTCAATGTAAAAAAACAACAGCAAACATTAATCAGCATAATCATAGCGTTAGAAATGTTTGAAATTGTGATGATTTAATACTGACCCCTCTAAGCCGTGGAAAACGGCATAAAATTGGATTTAAAAAGCTAAAGAATGCCACAACTAGGACAAAGTTATAGTTTATGACCAAAAAAAAACGTCTGTCTCTAAAAGCATAAAATTTGAATAGAAGGGATTGGGGGTCAAGTAAGCTGTCATGGCAAAGCCAGACCAGCCTCCCTTAGGCTGCAGTTGAACGTTACATCAGGTTGCAGAGACAGCGCTGTTTATGTCCGACGTGGTTAACCATAAATGCAACACCATGGGCGGCAGACAGTTTATTTTTTGTCGGCGATCATGTGTTGAGCGACAGTTTCAAATAAGTATAAATTAGGCTTAAGCCTTCATGCAGGAAAAAGCCTTAGAAAGAGCATAAATGCAAAAAATCCAGGTGTAAATGCACTTAGTGAGGCCATTTACACCTGGCGTTAACATGCGTTTTCTGCCATCAGATTGCAATCAGATTGTGCTTGACCACATTAACCTGACCCATTTACACCTGGCGTTAACATGCGTTTTCTGCCATCAGATTGCAATCTGATTGCAATCTGATGGCAGAAATGGTTGTCCTCTCAATCCGCATAAAGTTGCTGTATCCAGATTGAGAGGACACATTGCATTTACACTTGTGTTCAATGTGTACACAATGCATCCCTGACGACCTCCGGAGGTGGTTTGGCCGATCAGATTGCAATCCTTCTTCAATGCGTTTTGGGGGTGTTTACACCTGGCATTTCAAGTGATAAAAAACACAATCTGATTGCAATCTGATGACAGAAAACGCATGTTAACGCCAGGTGTAAATGGCCTCAGAGATGTACTGAAGATCTGATCACCTCCTGATATGGTCAGATATGCATTTGGCTTTAGTGTGACTGCAATCAATTCAAGTGTGAATGCAATCAGTCTCCAATCCACACATATAGAAACAAAAATGAACGGCCAGGATGTGTGTGGAAGGAGAAGTAGTGAGATGAAGTGTTTAATGTCAAGGACATTAATATTTCAACAGTAAGTGACAGGCAAGGAAAATTGCATTTTGGCGAGAGAAAGAGAAATACAATTTCTAATGGCAGGTGTACAAGTAAATGTAATGCAGCAATCATATCACAATCCGGATACAAGACACAATGATAATGTCAGGTGTAAAGAAGGCCTAAGATACGCTCAGATGATTTGAAGTGACAGGAGATTTTTATGTTGAGTGGCTGTTTCCCCCTACCTCCACTGCTTCTTAATATAGCATCCCTGTGAACTACATCAGAGAGTCACAGTCTGAGTGGGACAATCCCAGAGGTGTTCCAAGTTGATTTTGGGATTCAGGGAATTAATTTCTGAGTATTGATTTCCCAAAGAAAGAGGGCATTCATCTTTGTGTCTGCCCTGATACAGAGGTAGGTCGGAGGTACAGGAAATCGACCCTGAAGAAGATGGTGGGGACAGATCAGCAGCACCGCCCCCCCCCCCCCCGCATCCCCCAGAAAGAATCCAAATATGTTTATTTATGTTCAAACTTATTTGCCTAATTTAAGTGCACTCGTTTCATTTCAGCTCAGTCTTAATGGCCTCTACTGCGTTTGCTGTCGTGCTGGTTTTTCTCTCCTCTCTGTGCCGACGAGAGAAGTGAGCTGAAGGTAGCAAAGCAAACCTACATAGCCTGACACACATCCATTAGTTATTTTGACCATCCTGGCGTTTTACTTGGATCGTTTCTTTTTGACTCCGCCCCCCCCCCCAAAAAAAAATTGTCACAAGCCCAAATTTGTGGATCCTCTGTGGTGGATGATTAATCACAGCCATGCCATCAGCCACCTCCTTGTCAACCAGCACTGCAGCTGCAGGAACGTCACCCACGCCCTCAGCAAAACATCAACCCCCACACACACACACACACACACACACACACACACACACACACACACACATGCACACACACACACAACACACACACGTGCACGCACATGTGCACAATCATACACACACGTCCACATGTAAATGGTTTAGTGCATATCCCTCACAAATTGAAACTGTGTGGATCGAAACGGATGCACTGATGGAAACCATACACGCGCATCCATCATTCATCACTACGGAGGGAAGGAACCCTGTTGCATTCTGGGTAACAATGCCAACGTTAGCAGCACTGTGAGGAAAGATACATTTAAGAAATATTAATTTCCTGTCACATGAGTTTGCTTGATTAGAAAAGCTAAGTATAAATCTCTCTAGGTGCAAATACACCAGGATAAAAATAATTTGAATAATTATCTTCTACCTTGATACGGCATCTGTCAAAGCGCTTATGTAATGGCGGGTATGAATATGATTTCCGCGTTCAGGGGAGACGTGGTATGACTGGCTGTGTGAATCCTGTGTATAGGCTGCAACAAAACATAACAAGTCATATCCTGTGATGGGGGTTCCCTCTGACTGCTCATCCCAAGGCTGCCGACTTCAGATAGAGTTTTCAATTAGGCTACTTGCCTTTTTTTGAAAATCAGATATCCTTCACCTCTGACATGATGGATAATATGATGCAGGCTGTTTGATTACACCGTTTATTTATTGCATAATTGATCCGGATTACTACACTACAGGACGCCATTAGCCTGAATAGATTCTAGTGCATCATTTTGGTTGGATTCCACACGAGTATGCATGAAGTACATGGTCTTCTTGTTCTTCTTCTTCTTTTGGTTCCAGTATTATCATCATCGTCCTGGGTTTCATAATGATCTACTTTTATAACGTGCCAAGAATACAATGATGGCGGAAGTATTGAGTGCATTGTGCTTTTTTCCTCAGCCAGCTGTGATTTCAATCCAAAAATATCTGTATCAGCTTTCAAAAACCCATATCAGTAAAACCCTATATTTTCAATCACAAATGTATGCTTAGCTGACTTTCAAATCATTTCCTGTGATTGCATTAACATGCTGTAGTTCATGTCATGTCTCAAAGTTCTTTACAGAGCGAGCATCTACGTACATCTAACAATCAACAAGCAATCACAAAACAAAACCATGCAATACAGAATGGAACAAAACAAAACAATTCATTACAACAAAACACAAGGCAGAAAATAGCATGTTGAGAGGACATATATTAGGCCTAAACTCCCTATATGGCACCACTTAACCGTACACCTTTAGTGAAGACAAGGAAAATCATTCCTAAAAAATATAAGTAGTAGTATTGTAAAATAGGCATAGTATTGCCTTATGTGCTGAATGGTGTATGGCGATCTGGATAAAGTAAAACTTAAAGCCCAACCCATCTGACACCTAGCTGATATACAACTAAACCATAAAATACATTAGCAAATAATATTTGGCCCTGGTCTCGGACACTCGTGGATGAAGCAGAAATGTGATTTTACAACAGCTATGATACTCTGATTAGATAGGAGAGATCAAATGACTTGCATTCAACAAAACGATAGTTTAGCAACAATTCACAGGTCGTCAGATTCTCACACAGAAATGGAGGGAAGTGAAATGAGTGAAGGATGAGTGACAGACAGGCTCAGCAGCAGCAGCAGCAGATAAATGCGATCCTGTCACGTCTATTTCCCTGCCTCACACTGCCTGCTCATATTCATCTCCATTAGATACACAGGACATTACACAGCACTGTTGAGGGGTGTGTGTGTGTGTGTGTGTGTGTGTGTGTGTGTGTGTGTGTGTGTGTGTGTGTGTGTGTGTGTGTGTGTGCGCGCGTGCGTGTGTGTATATCGTGAGTGACACACATTCACCTAAAAATGGGTATGTGTCTGTGATGATGCTTCTTACCTCTTTCTTATGTGTACTGTCAATTTTCATGCATGTGTGAGCCATGTGTATT